>NC_089837.1:87769955-88069955 GCF_035609145.1 Eleutherodactylus coqui | reverse complement strand
GCCGAAATGTATCAGACATTAGTAGAAAGTATGCCACGGAGAGTATCAGATGTCATTAGGGCCAAAGAAGCCATACTAAGTATTAGTATATAAATACTAATTTTAAATCTTGTTCAGGTGTCCATTTATTTTTGGTAGGATAGTGTATTCCTTCTTCCTACTGGATCCATTTCAAGCTTCGGAGAAAAAGGAAAAACACTGTAGAAAAACTGAAGTGGCATCCTCTCAAAAAAAAAAAAACCTGTCTGCGCACAACGACCCCAAAAAGTTCCATCGAGACAGGGTCTCTGAAATAGTTACATTTTGTTATCATAAGAATCTAATTTCGTGCCAACTAAAAATCAGCGTTCTACAGAGATCACCATAAAAGAGGCCTAGTATAAAGCATGAGATGATAGGAGATGGAGTTGTTTGGGATCTAACTGAAATAAACCACATTCTCATCATACCAGTAAGTGTTTTGTACAGCTAAAACCTGATGCTGTTCTGATAAAAATGGGTGAATCACGTACTCAACGGTTATGTAATATTCCCGGTATTCCGACATGTACCACCCCCCCCCCCCTCCGCTCCCGCCACGTCAGAGCTGCAAACCTGTCAGATACTCCCTCTAAATCAGCAATCCTGACAAAGCAGGACATTTTAACTGCATTTACTTAGCCAAGTCAGGTCTAATCTTTACGAAGCTTAAGTGTCTCCCCCTAGGACAAGAAATCTGTGTTTAAAGGCAGTTCTGGTGTTGGACGAGGTTTGTTGTATAAGATCCTTGAGAAAAGGAGATTCTGATGAGGGGGAGCATTGCAATCCATTGAGCCCCTGTGGACATGGGTTTGGGTTGAGCTTAGAGGAGATCTCCTCTGCATTACCTAAACAAATATATGAGAATGGGCTTTTCGAAAGCAGCCACCCTTTTTATATCAGTAGTCAGTGAATCAGCAATGCACCGCTCAGCAAGTGCCAAAAATGGGATCAGCGCCTGCGGGGACAAAGCAAGGAAACCATTTCCAAGCAAAAGAATTGTGACCGGTTTCCTAGATTTTGGGTTCAGGCCTTATTGTCTGCCGTCCAAATGCATCCTAGAGCAAATCCTGCTGTAGTGGTAGGCAGTAGACTATAGGGCTTAGTCCTACGGCTGGACCTTTGGTCAGTTCTATCCAAGTCTACAATGCAGTAAACTCAGACAGCACAGACTCATAGTAGCCCATGGCCATATGAATAGCGCTAATCAGAATTTGGGGATGGGTGCAAAAAAAACAACAAAAAAAAAAAAAACAATTACATTCCATCTGACTCTTCAAAATTTCATACATTTTCCATTGACTTTCCCATGCAGTCAGATACTCCACAAAAACCAGGATCCCCAGCACACTTACCCGACACAAAGAATACTAAAATAAACAAAAAGCAGTTTAAATGTTACAAGGCTCCATGAAGAGATGAAAAGGTGAGCCCGGATTCATCAGGCCGGTCAAAAACAGATTTATTCCATCAGAGCGCTTGTTTTCTTTGAATATGCAAAGTCACATTTCAATTTGCATAGCAAATGTAGAATAAGGATACGAAGTGTCGGAGAAAGTATGCGGGACTCTGACCTCGGAGATTAATGGAAAATTATTTTGCAAATAGCCATTCCTTCCAACTCCCTCCAAATTAGTCGGTTTGATTGACTTATATCTAAGTTTTTCAAAAAGTGTACTTTTCAAAAAACACTATGTAAATTTGCCATCTTTATTAATTGTACTAACCCACAGAATCAAGTCATTTATGCGGTGTAGTGTACTACGCCGTAAAAACAGAACTCTCACAAACATGGCAGAATCACAGGCTTTACTTCCCATTTCACTTGACCTACAAACTTGTAAAAAGTTCAGTACATCAAATAGTAGCATTTAAAGAATACAACTCGGCCCGCCGAAAACGCACCCTAAGACAGCAACGTTACCCAAAAAAAATGAAAGTGTTATTGGGGGGGGGGGGGGGGGAAGGGGGGTCAACTCGCTAGCAATATGATTGCAGGCCTCCAGCTAGAATATGAAGGAAAAAAGGTGTGTGTGTGTGGGGGGGGGGGGGGGGGGGGAGGAGCACCTTCTCTAACTTTAATGGCACATTAAAATAAGTACTTAAAAGAAACATGTTGGACAATCACATTGGTGTGCCACCTTCTAGACTATGGGGCAATCTGCCATGGATTTCCAGTCATATGACCTAATAAGCCTAAGGAGGGGGAATGGAAAATTGCATGATTTGCAAAGTTGGTTTCCCATTTAGCTTTTGAGTCATTTGAGGGGTTACATATACGGCTCCTATTAGCGCCTCTTCAGAGAGGGCATTTTCAGAGATGTACTCACTTCCAAGTCATGGGCAACTTACAACAAACAAGTTTGTAAAAAGGAAGAAAAAAAACAAAATACTCAAAAGAACCCCATCCAAGCAAGGGAAGGACATGCGGACACTTGCCCATAGAGCTCAGGCAACACTGGCAATCACCGAGCTGGAGATGGCAAAACGCGTTACAACTAATGACAATTGTAAGTTGCATTTCTTGCATCACTGTAGAGTGGCTGGCTTCATTGTAAAACCCATAGAGGCCTCCATACTGGTGCTTTGAGCATCGGGGAGGAAATCTATGCCATGAAGGAGTCCTATCTCAATCAGGGGGCCATTCATTGTCCCAGCTGAGTGATGCCACATTGTAACTCCTTTCCTGCAGCCAACAGATGCTTCCTGTTACCAAGATAACCTCATCTGTTACTTGCAACTTACTTCTATTCTTTACTAGTGGATTTTATGCTCATGACAGACGAGCAATAAGATATTACTACTACCACATTCCCGACAAGCATATTTTAGTTACCATTTGCCCTTTCACAGTTGTGGTGAACCATGGCAGCAAAAAGCCTGAAATCCAGGAGTAAAATAGGGAGATATTAAATATTTCCCGCTACTAGAAAAGGTTATTCTGCAGACAGAACAAAAATAAATTAGAAAGAGGGGCTATGGTCACTTTAGCATCATAGCTTTATTTCTTAAAGGGGTATTCCCAAAACTGATAGGTGATCAGTCTGATTGGAGGTGCTCTAACCACAGGGACAGCCCCCTTGATCCTGAGAACAGGCTTCCTCTCCTCCTACTAGCACCCCCTACTTGTGAAGTGTTTGTACTAAGATATCTCTGGTAGTCCCAGTAAAATAAGTGGTGCTGCGGTGTGCATGCCCAGCGGCCGCTCCATTCAAGCTCCTCCCGTCTGTGGGGGGTGCAGTGAGGCAGAGAAGGAAAAACCCATTTAAAAAGAACACTGCTTTTTTGTGCTTTTCATAGCATTTTACTTATTTTGCTTGTGACAAGATATTACTTCAAAATCTACCCCAAGATATAAAACGCACTACATACAATGCATTTTGAGATCAATGCCTTTTTTCCCCAAAAGCAATAGTGCTCTAGTTATGGTGGCTTCTCTGCTTCTCAACAGAAATAATGCATGTATAATATGACACACACGTACACAGACAGTCACAAACGTCAAAAAAAACTTGCAACATAAAAAAGCTGTTTTAAAGGTTTGTTTTTTTTCAAGCATTTATAAATAATAAAAACAACCGTTATAGAGTAACAGTACGCTTAAAGGCTATGGAAATCTTTGCGAATACAAAAAAAAAAAAATCTATACGTACAAATTCTACTAAGTTGATGCAAAAAAAAAAAGTATGCATTATTTATTTATTGCATCAAACTTTCCTTCTCTTGCATTTAGAAAGCCTTATACTTGGTATGCAGGCTCTCCTACAGTCAAGTTTTTGGCTCAGGGGCATTCCCAGCACTGACTGGCTGGTGTCACATGAAGACATACAAGCTCAGCTCTCCCTCGCCACTCATCTTTCAGAGGCTGTGTAGCATAACCACTCCCACTCAATACTACACAACTATCTCTCCATCCCCTCTGTGTAGTTACTGGTTGTTATCCCTCACTGCTAACTTTCTGTGCTCCCTGTCCTACTCATCTCTGCCATCCACTGTCATTATTATATAGCCCTCTGTAATAGCACAGTGAAAAAGCAGTGAGTGCATGTTTACATTAGGGTAACAGGCTAGGGAAGGAGCTGAGAAAATGCCATTGGTGACAGAATTTGGCAAGTTTCAGTCCTCCAGTCAGCAGTGCCTTGGAAAACACCACAAACATAGAAATCGATTAAATCTGAATATTTTAATGAAAACCAATTCTATATAGTTTTCATTTCCAAAAACACTTGGGTTTAAAAAAAAACAAAAAAAACCAAACTTGTACATAGCGCATAAAAAGGGGTTGTCCTGATATTTAAAAAGCCTCCTATCCATCAGAGATACGTTTTTGATTGGTGGGCTATGACTACTGGGACCACCAATGATGACAGGAATAGGGGTCTCATAACCTCATGAATGGAGTGACTGCTTAATTCATGTTTATAGGGCTGCCAAAGAGAAGCCAAGTACAGTGCTTGTCTCCAGCAGTCCCATAGAGAAGAATGGGCACCAGTATGCTCCATTCATTCGGAGGCATAGGATTCCTGCGCTTCTGAACAGTGGCGGTCCCAGCAGACCAATGAGACAATTTCCATCTTGAGATAAGCCCTCTAAACGCACAAGAAAAAAAAATTGAACTCCATCAAAAAAAAAAAAAATCAGCGCCAATTTGTCATCAATCGCTGCAAGTATAATCTGGGTATATAAAGACCCCAAAGATTACTTTTGCACCCTGAAAAAAAAAAAAAGTGATGGAACAGTCATAACGAGGAAACCAAACAAAGCTGCTATTAAACTCCAGATATTAATTCCAGTCTGCTTCCCTGACTCATCTCACAACTGGCACTTTCCGTTGTTTTGTGAAGCCGGGGACTCTTTAGAGACTATGAAATTCTCAGAAGCCGTTCAGAAAACTCTAAATATTTCATGATGTTGTAAATTTTAGCGCCTGCCATGACGTGCGCGCTGCGGGAGAGCCATATGTGATGTAATGCTAATCTGGGTAAAACTTCCTTATGGTAGCCTTGTATTACCGAGACCTGTAAGAAGCAGAAAGCTCTTAATCTCAAAAAAAGACAGACAAAACTTGCTTAACCCCTTCTCTGTGCCTCCTAATCCTGCCAGGAGGTTTGACTTCACATCCATTTCCTGTGAACAACTAGTTGCCAAAGTCTACTGGAGCCTTGTGACCTAGCATTGTTCTAAACGGCTCCAATCTGAAATCAAAGAAACCTTAGTATAAGGCGGTATTAATTGCTTTGTGCTACTGAAAAGCTTTACTTTGATACTAGAGAACAATCCGACAAACTTTACAAAACTTTCTAAAACTTTACAGCGCATCCCCTATATCTTCAGGGTATAAGGGCAGAAAGTAAATGTGTTCCCCAGATGTAGCAGAGTAGGGTTTGACACATCACTGTGTGTTACATCAGAACTGGGGATGTGTAATCTAGATCACCACTGTAGAATGTTCCACTGATGCACTGAATGGTCACTATTAGAGATACTGGTCTTTTCACAACTGGAGTTTTCGTATATGGGAATTAGACCAGTGACCGATAAAATCAAGCAATTAAGTTTGCTTAATCAGTTTCAATGTGAATTCACATTAGAATGGGGGGAAAAAATTGAGTGACTGAAGAGACTTTGAACAAGGTTAACGATCTACGCTAGCTGGGGCTAGGATTTCAAAAACTACCAAACTTGAGGAGTTTTCTCGTACAATGATGAGAAGAGTATACAGAGAATGGCGTGATTGAGAATAAAACATCCAGCAAAAGGGGTCACTGTGGATGTAAGCAATTCATAGAGGAAAGGGGTCAGAGGGGGATGTCAAGAATTGTTCTGCTGCACAGTCAAGAACATTGCAGCTGATTACAACCCTGGCGTTCCAACTAATGTGTCCGAATGCTCAACTCGCCGTTCCTTAATATGAATGAGCAATTACAGCAGACAACCAGTTCCAGAGCAATTGCTAAGAAAACGAGACTCCACTACAAAAAGTGGATCACTGAGCAGTAGAAAAACATCAGCATCAGATGAATGCAGATTTCTGCTGCACTATGCTGATGGGAGGTCAGAACTCGGCACAAGCAGCATGAAACGGTGAACCCTTCCTGTCAGATGTTCATAACAGGTCAGTACCTCCATCCAATTTGTGGCCACTACCAGAAACTTCCTGTCCACAGGGGCTGATATTCCTGCGGAGCGATTTAATCACCTAGTAGAATCAAGGCCACAACAGACGGCTGTGGTTCTGAATGCAAAAGAAGGTTCTAAGGTACTACTATGTGTGCATTTATAATAATGCGGCCATTCGGCGTATATTACAATCCCAAACACCAAAGGACAGTTTTCATCATTCATATTATCCATCCATCCATCCCTACTACAACTTAAAAACAAAACCAGCTCTGCTACATCCATACATTATGAGTGATAGCTCATTCTATAGAAAAAACAGATACACAGCGATAATACGTAACACGAAACGTAAATAGTTTCTGCCTGAGTGAGTAATTCTTGTTACAGGTCATCGATTCATAGGACAGAAATCCGGTAATAGTCCGACACGGCGCCCTTGACTTTACATCAAAAGGTAAAAGCACAAGTGGGTTTGCATAGAACATTTCACCTGCACCCGTGTGCGACATCCCAACAATGGAGGAGGGACACCGCTCCACCAGAAAGGAAGCGAGGAGCACTGGATAAAAGACGCTGCCCCCTCAGGGTAAAGCGTGCGGTGACCACCGTGGGGAACATGAGCCTCGAGAGTAACTTACTGAACCAGTGTTTGAAGAAGTTTGGAAGATCCATTCTGCTCTCGATGCCTGTTCTCGCTTCCCTCTTCTCTGGAGCACAGCCTGAAACTTCCTGGCCCTGGGGTGGGGGAGAATAGTGGTCACATGACCTGGCCCTTCCTACGGAAACGTAGACTATTCTCTGGCCTATCCTACATTTGCTTAACCCTGTGGATACCAATTCAGGCAGGATGTCAGCGCTACGTGAAACTCCACTCTTCCTGGGGCTCGTCTCTAGCGCCTGGACTTTCCGATTGCAGGAAATGTACATCGTCACGTAAAAGGCTGAAAGTAGTTGCATAACAATAGCTGGAAAATGTAGCCTTGCTGCAATATAGTCATGACACTCCAAGAACGACTGCATCAGGAGGGGCGATCTAAGACCTTAAAAAGGAAAAGCATGTTCGCTCAAGCCATGATGGGACGTGTAGTGCATACGTGTAATAATGAAGTCAATCTGTTATTATATGCAATGCATTTGCAGTTGGACTTTAGGGCATATTTGTAACTAAGAGTATGGCAGAGAAGGGGTTAAAAGCAAAACCTATTGAATGGCCCCGGCTATTATACATGACAAGTGTTCAGAAAAATGCGACTTGAAACAGGAGGGGGGGGGGGGGGGGGGGTAAGAGGAGACGGCAAGGTCGCAGGATGCTGACCTCTAGGAGGCTGTGCAACTGCAGGCTGGAGGGCGACTTGTGTGAACTTGCAGATAAGAGCCTGGATGCACAAGGCCCGGGGGAAGCAGCAGATCAGTCAAAGTCAGCCCGGCCTCCATATAGTCTTACCAGCCTTCGGTAATGGCCAACACAGTGCACAGCTGGCATGTGTCGCCACAATGGCGATAACGCACTTCACTGCAGATGGGATCGGTCACAAGCAGCGCAACTTCAAACGGTTAGGCTCTAACGCAAGATGTGGAACTGGAGCCCTTGGGTATGTGGCTACACTTCTAGTACTGGTCTTGTATTGGAGACATGTGGGCCCACATGCTCTGCGCCCATTATACTGAGACCCCCGTTGATATCTAAAGTGGCTTATAATCGGACAAAAGCGCTGATCTAAGTAGTCGATTGATGCACATTTAAAAGGACAACCGTTGCCTGAAGGAGCGGCCACGTGATCATTCGGTACTTGCGATCGCCTGTGCGGCTGGTCGCATTCATACGTAATGACAGCACATCCTGTTTAGAGTCACCCAGCGTTTTACCAGTCTGGGAAAGCTTGCAGAGAACAGTCTATCGCCATATATAGCGGCGAGCGCACTGCGTATGACCGCACATCTCATGCACGCAGTTTTGCGCAGTGTGGTTTTTTCCTTAAATTCCCCACTCTGTCTCATAGCAGTGTTGCTTATTGTCACCCGAGCACAGTGTATTGCGCATGGACATCGTTGCATACGCTGCTCATAGAAAAGAATTGGGTTTATGCCGCAACCTTTTTTACACATGCATCTACATGCAAATGTGAACGGATCAATGAAAGTCCATGTACTTTCATGGATTCAATTCATCGATTTACATAATACGCGCCAAAATCATGGTCCGGTGAATGAGCCCTAGAGGCTCTTTCACAGAAGTGGAACTATTCCGCAATCCGCACGGTAAGACACAACTTATATCTACAGGCAGATGTTGATGCAGAATTGCCGGCAGAATGTAATTCATTTTCAATTCAGCATCAAAATGTACACGGAAGCTGTCGATTTTGGTGCAGAATTTACTGCGTCTTACAGTTGCTTAACCCTTTGCAATCCAATTTTAGATTCAGGGTTTCCTAGGGGGTTCTCTCTTTCTGCCACTATGCAATAGCGCCATCTGCTGACTAGTGCCAGTACTGCGGTATGGGACATGCTGGAGAGGCCCCCGATAACAGAGCGGCCAGTAATATACAGTAAGAATACCCTGCCGGACGTCTTCTGACATCAGAGCTGTGCAGCCTTCAATCAGAATGTCTTTAAACGTCAGACAGTGGATGGGAAAGGGTTAAGGCCGAATGCAATGACCAAGTCTGATTCCGCAGCAGAATCCATGCAGCCTGTGACCCCTGCGTACCTGTTCGGATGGTTTTCGCCTGTGCTGCGGGTGTGACCGCGCCGTCGCTAGGTGATGATGCGGATCCTGCAGCCTTTTCACAAAGATGATAGCGGAAGGGCCGTGGGATCGACGGCTTCCATTAACTTCAATGGAAACATTCTGCACGGAATCCGGATCAAAATAGAGCATGCTGCTACTTTACCCACGCGGGCGGAAAATCGCAATTGATTTTCACTCGTGGGCATGGAAACACGCTTTTAAATTGCATGCTAAGGCCAGTATTTGCTGTGCAATCTGGAGGTGGACGCCCGCTCTGGATTCCGCAATGCAAATCCCCCCGTCCGTGTGCATTGTGCCTAATGTGGGCCAACTCCATCCGTGTGAAACAACCCCAAATGCTCAATGGATTCATGTGCCTTGGGTCTTCTGGCAGATTGATCTGTGTCATTTTTAAAATCCACAGGTCTGGTCCGATTTGAGTGACATTTTGCATGAGCACCAGGCGACAAATACTGCCGTAATTAAAATTCGAAAACTTACCGGACTTCCCCCGTAATTTTTGTTGCCAATAGCAACCAATCACAGCTTAGCTTTCATTTCTTATAATGCTGAGGTACGATGAAAGCCACGCTGTGATTGGTTGTCATTTCTTATACTGCTGAAGTTAAATAAAAGCTGTGCTGTGATTGGTCGCTATAGGCAGCAGATTTTTTTTTGGACAACTTCCATAATGGTGAGGTGCTCCGCTCATTTTTGTGGCCCACTTTGTATATTCCAGGACCGCTAGTGATAGAAAAATCGCTGTGTAACGCAGGGTATATCACCTAGTCATGTCTAAAATATGTCACAGTACACTAAAAACTAACTTCAATGACAACCCCCCTCCTTTAAGAAAAAAAAAAAAAATACATTGGTCCACTTCAACAATTAAATCTGAAATCAAAGGCAAGAAGAGTTCTAACATGAGGCCAATTCTTCTTGCTTGATGCTGTTTAATAAGTCTTAAGAAATTTATAGGTGCCCCAAGACAACCATTTTGCTCTACAGTTTCTTAAGTTCTGTGGCGACTGCATTTAAAGTGAACAGCTTTTCCCTGCATATTTCGTAGCGGCCATGTATGTAGCTGAATAAACTGATCCTTTTCTCCCATACACCATCATAAAACAATGCCCTTTTTATAATAATTTGTCCCATCTGGACAAGATGGCACAGCGCCAGGGGAAGTTGTGAGCGGCCGCACATCTCTCCGGCTGTGGCCATACAATACGTTGCCCCAGAGCTGAAGACACTTTGTGCATTCTTTATGGAAGTTATCCGGGTTTTACACAATGATGCCCCTCCACAGCACAGGCCATCTGATAGGTGGTGGGTCAAATCCTCAGTCAGCTGTCTGTAGGGACCATGGCGCTCGGGTAAATGCTATACCCTCTTCCATCAAGTCTAGGAAGCTGTTCGTGCACCTTTATTTTATATGGCAATCAAGTAGCAGTGTTGCCCCATTCACTTCACATCAGAGAACGCTGCGACACTCAGAACGGCTACTACAAAAACATTGCTCTGAGTAGGAACAGCTTCCCGGACCGATGGAAAAGGCCGCAGTGCTCACCAAAATGCCAAATGTCCTTCAAATGGCTTGGACCACGACACCAAAAACATAATTGATTCTACTGACACAGACCTTTCTTAAAGCTTAGAGTGAGAGGGTATTCAGAACAAAGACTTCCATTAAAACTGAACCCTTGTTTCATTAAAATATTCCCGTCAAGGTATTCTCAAAAACCAAGAGTAATTCTTCACGGTCGCCATCTTGACCCTGCCCCCATGGCCCTGCCTACCCGTTTGAGATAGCCGCCGTGATGAGGGCGATCCAAGCCGGTACCTCCTATTGTCATCCTGAGAAGCCCTAGTAATTGAATGATGGAAAAGTCTACATTCATTTTATGCCTAATCTAATGATATGAAGGTGTTTCAATTCATAACATTGACGCAAAGAAACATACATAAGATCCAAAACTAACCTGGGGAAAGAGAAAAAAAGGTTACGTTTTAGTGGTAGCCGTTTTTTAAAATCACTGTTTAACTTCCAGGAAATTTCTGGTCACTCTAATTTTCAGAGGGTAACAGACGTCAACCTGCAGTTATTTTCCTTAAAGGGATTAACCCAAGATTGATTTATCACATGTCCACAAGAAAGGTGACAAAAGTATGATCGGTGGGGGTCTCACAGACTCGCACCAATCCTGAAAATGAGGGTCTGTGCGCCCCTCTCCTCCTCACTGAGGGCTAGCCACACCTACGGTAGAGAGGAGACTGAATAAACTGGTGGCCGAGGAAGTATGGTGCCACTCCATCTTGAATGGCACTGCCAAAGACAGCGGATCACTTCTAAAAAAGGCAATTTTTATCAGCACCATTGAAATGACTGGAGCCACACTGCTTGCTCCTCCTCGCTGCAGGGCGTGCAGTCAGTCCGCAGTAAAGGGAAGAAGGACATGGGACCCCTATTCTTGGGTTAAATGGGTGTCTCTGTGGCTAGACCCCAACCAGACTTAACACCTATACTATCGATAGGCCATAAAAGTCAATATGGTCATATCCCATGTCCCTTTAAATATTTAAACAATCAGGGACTTCTACAGAATCCTCTTTCACTGCTGCTCACCTTTATACTTTCCAAGATGGTGGGGAACCATACAGCCACACCAAATATACCAAACTGCTGATGAGCAGATCCAACAAAATTCAATAAAAGGTCCTTACTAGAGATGAGCGAGCACCAAAATGCTCGGGTGCTCGTTACTCGGGACGAAATTATCGCAATGCTCGAGGGTTCGTTTCGAGTAACGAACCCCATTGAAGTCAATGGGCGACCCGAGCATTTTTGTATATCGCCGATGCTCGCTAAGGTTTCCATTTGTGAAAATCGGAGCAATTCAAGAAAGTGATGGGAACGACACAGCAACGGATACGGCAGGCGAGGGGCAACATGTTGGGCTGCATCTCAAGTTCCCAGATCCCACTATTAAGCCACAATAGCGGCAAGAGTGCCCCCCCCCCCCCCCTCCCAACAACTTTTACTTCTGAAAAGCCCTCATTAGCAATGCATTCCTTAGCTAAGCACCACACTACCTCCAACAAAGCACAATCACTGCCTGCATGACACTCTGCTGCCACTTCTCCTGGGTTACATGCTGCCCAACCACACACACACACACACACACACACACACACACACACACACACACACACACACACACGACGCAGTGTCCACAGCGCACACCAAAGTGTCCCTGCGCAGCCTTCAGCTGCACTCATGCCACACCACCCTCATGTCTATTTATAAGTGCGTCTGCCATGAGGAGGAACCGCAGGCACACACTGCAGAGGGTTGGCACGGCTAGGCAGCGACCATCTTTAAAAGCGGCGGGGCGATAGCCCACAATGCTGTACAGAAGCAATGAGAAATCCAATCCTGTGCCACCTCCATCTGGAGCTGCACACGTGGGCATAGCAATGGGGAACCTATGTGCCACACACTATTCATTCTGTCAAGGTGTCTGCATGCCCCAGTCAGACCGCGTTTTTTTTTATAAATAGTCACAGACAGGTACAACTTCGCAATGGGAATTCCGTGTGCACCCACAGCATGGGTGGCTCCCTGGAACCCACCGGCTGTACATAAATATATCCCATTGCAGTGCCCAACACAGCTGATGTAACGTCAGCTTTAATGCAGGTGGGCAAAAAATTAATTGGATTACACTGTAGGCGAGGGCCCCAAAAAATTGGTGTACCAACAGTACTAATGTACGTCAGAAAAATTACCCATGCCCAACCAAGAGGGCAGGTGAAACCCATTAATCGCTTTGGTTAATGTGGCTTAATTTGTAACTAGGCCTGGAGGCAGCCCAGTTAAAATAAAAATTGGTTCAGGTGAAAGTTTCAACGCTTTAATGAGCATTGAAACGTATAAAAATTGTTCACAAAAATTATATGAGTGAGCCTTGTGGGCCTAAGAAAAATTGCCCGTTCAGCGTGATTACGTCAGGTTTCAGGAGGAGGAGCAGGAGGAGGAGGAGGAATATTATACACAGATTGATGAAGCAGAAATGTCCCCGTTTTGGATGGTGATAGAGAACGATGCTTCCATCCGCGGGTGCAGCCTACGTATTGCTTAGGTATCGCTGCTGTCCGCTGGTGGAGAAGAGAAGTCTGGGGAAATCCAGGCTTTGTTCATCTTGATGAGTGTAAGCCTGTCGGCACTGTCGGTTGACAGGTGGGTACGCTTATCTGTGATGATTCCCCCAGCCACACTAAACACAGTCTCTGACAAGACGCTAGCCACAGGACAAGCAAGCACCTCCAGGGCATACAGCGCGAGTTCAGGCCACGTGTCCAGCTTCGACACCCAGTAGTTATAGGGGGCAGAGGCATCACCGAGGACGGTCGTGCGATTGGCTACGTACTCCCTCACCATCCTTTTACAGTGCTCCCGCCAACTCAGCCTTGACTGGGGAGCGGTGACACTGTCTTGCTGGGGAGCCAGAAAGCGGTCAAAGGCCTTAGAGAGTGTTCCCCTGCCTGTGCTGTACATGCTGCCTGATCTCCGCGCCTCCCCTGCTACCTGGCCCTCGGAACTAGCGCTGTCGGATGGGAATTTTACCATCAGTTTGTCCGCCAGGGTCCTGTGGTATAGCATCACTCTCAAACCCCTTTCCTCTTCGGGTATGAGAGTGGAAAGGTTCTCCTTATACCGTGGGTCGAGCAGTGTGTACACCCAGTAATCCGTAGTGGCCAGAATGCGTGTAACACGAGGGTCACGAGAAAGGCATCCTAACATGAAGTCAGCCATGTGTGCCAGGGTACCTGTACGCAACACATGGCTGTCCTCACTAGGAAGGTCACTTTCAGGATCCTCCTCCTCCAGCCATACAGGCTGAAAGGATGACAGGCAAGCAGCATGGGTACCCTCAGCATTGGGCCAAGCTGTCTCTTCCCCCCTCCTCCTCATGCTCCTCCTCCTCAACGCGCAGAGATATAGACAGGAGGGTGCTCTGACTATCCAGCGACATACTGTCTTCCCCCGCCTCTGTTTCCGAGCGCAAATCGTCTGCCTTTATGCTTTGCAGGGAACTTCTCAAGAGGCATAGCAGAAGAATGGTGACGCTAATGATTGCAGCATTGCCGCTCACCATCTGGGTAGACTCCTCAAAGTTTCCAAGGACCTGGCAGATGTCTGCCAACCAGGCCCACTCTTCAGTAAAGAATTGAGGAGGCTGACTCCCACTACGCCGCCAATGTTGGAGTTGGTATTCCACTATAGCTCTACGCTGCTCATAGAGCCTGGCCAACATGTGGAGCGTAGAGTTCCACCGTGTGGGCACGTCGCACAGCAGTCGGTGCACTGGCAGATGAAACCGATGTTGCAGGGTGCGCAGGGTGGCAGCGTCCGTGTGGGACTTGCAGAAATGTGCGCTGACCCGGCGCACCTTTCCGAGTAGGTCTGACAAGCGTGGGTAGCTTTTCAGAAACCGCTGAACCACCAAATTAAAGACGTGGGCCAGGCATGGCACGTGCATGAGGCTGCCGAGCTGCAGAGCCACCACCAGGTTACGGCCGTTGTCACACACGACCATGCCCGGTTGGAGGCTCAGCGGCGCAAGCCAGCGGTCGGTCTGCTCTGTCAGACCCTGCAGCAGTTCGTGGGCTGTGTGCCTCTTCTCTCCTAAGCTGAGTAGTTTCAGCACGGCCTGCTGACGCTTGCCCACCGCTGTGCTGCCACGCCGCACGACACCGACTGCTGGCGACGTGCTGCTGCTGACACATCTTGATTGCGAGACAGAGGTTGCGTAGGAGGAGGGTGGTTTAGTGGAGGAAGCATACACCACCGCAGATACCAGCACCGAGCTGGGGCCCGCAATTCTGAGGGTGGGTAGGACGTGAGCGGTCCCAGGCTCTGACTGTCCCAGCCTCCACTAAATTCACCCAATGTGCCGTCAGGGAGATATAGTGGCCCTGCCCGCCTGTGCTTGTCCACGTGTCCGTTGTTAAGTGGACCTTGCCAGTAACCGCGTTGGTGAGGGCGCGTACAATGTTGCGGGAGACGTGGTCGTGCAGGGCTGGGACGGCACATCGGGAAAAGTAGTGGCGACTGGGAACTGAGTAGCGCGGGGCCGCCACCGCCATCATACCTTTGAAAGCCTCCGTTTCCACAACCCTATACGGCAGCATCTCCAGGCTGATCAATTTGGCTATGTGCACGTTTAACGCTTGAGCGTGCGGGTGCGTGGCGGCGTACTTGCGCTCCAACACTTGCGCTAGCGACGGCTGGACGGTGCGCTGAGAGACATTGGTGGATGGGGCCGAGCACAGCGGAGGTGAGGGCATGCGTGCAGGCCAGGAGACAGTAGTGCCTGTGTCCCGAGAGGGGGGGTTGGATCTCAGTGGCAGGTTGGGGCACAGGGGGAGAGGCAGCGGTGCAAACCGGAGGCGGTGAACGACCTTCGTCCCACCTTGTGGGGTGCTTGGCCATCATATGTCTGCGCATGCTGGTGGTGGTGGTGGCTCCCCAGCTGATCTTGGCGCGACAAAGGTTGCACACCACTGTTCGTCGGTCGTCTGCACTCTCAGTGAAAGACTGCCAGACCTTTGAGCACCTCGGCCTCTGCAGGGTGGCATGGCGCGAGGGGGCGCTTTGGGAAACAGTTGGTGGATTATTCGGTCTGGCCCTGCCTCTACCCCTGGCCACCACACTGCCTCTTCCAACCTGCCCTGCTGCTGCACTTGCCTCCCCCTCTGAAGACCTGTCCTCAGTAGGCGTAGCAAACCAGGTGGGGTCAGTCACCTCATCGTCCTGCTGCTCTTCCTCCGAATCCTCTGTGCGCTCCTCCCTCGGACTGACTCCAATTACTACTACCTGAGTGATAGACAACCGTGTCTCATCGTCATCGTCCTCCTCCCCCACTGAAAGCTCTTGAGACAGTTGCCGGAAGTCCCCAGCCTCATCCCCCGGACCCCGGGAACTTTCCAAAGGTTGGGCATCGGTCACGACAAACTCCTCCAGTGGGAGAGGATTCGGAACCATTGCTGCCTATTCTGGGCAGGGGCCCGAGAACAGTTCCTGAGAGTCTGCCTGCTCCTCAGAATGTGTCATTGTAATGGAGTGAGGAGGCTGGGAGGAAGGAGGAGCAGCAGCCAGAGGATTCAGAGTTGCAGCAGTGGACGGCGCAGAATTCTGGGTGGTCGATAGTGCATCCAGCAATCTTTCTGCCATCCACGACAGGACCTGCTCACACTGCTCATTTTCTAATAAAGGTCTACCGCGTGGACCCATTAATTGTGAGATGAATGTGGGGACGCCAGAAACATGCCTCTCTCCTAATCCCGCAGCAGTCGGCTGCGATACACCTGGATCAGGAGCTCGGCCTGTGCCCACACCCTGACTTGGGCCTCCGCGTCCTCGCCCACGTCCACGTCCTCTAGGCCTACCCCTACCCCTCAGCATGGTGTATTACCAGTAGTGCAGAAACAGAACGCTGTAATTAAATGTGCCGCTTATTGGCCTGTGGTTGGAGGCTGACTTCCCTTACGGAACGCACAGCAGAGCCAGGAAACAATTTTGCGCACGCCTGTAGTGAGACGTAGGTGCGTATGACTGAGCTAGTGGAATTCACAGTGCAGAAGCAGTCAAGTGGCCAAAGGCCAGTAGTAGGCCTTAATTATTTTGCTTCTATTTTTTTAAAATGCTGAGCTGATACAGCAGACAGATACTGTAGGCAGTGTATAATATTATGTATACTCTTTCCCTCTGGCGGGATGACAGCGCTGATGTAACAGACAGCAGACCCAGGAAACAATTTTGCGCAAGCCTGCTATAACGCTTAGCTGCGTATTAATTAGGACTACTACCCCTAGCAGATAGATACTGTAGGCAGCATATATTATGTATACTGTTTCCCTCTGGCGGGATGATGGCGATCATGTAACAGAGACAGCAGATCCAGGAAACAATTTTGCGCAAGCCTGCTGTAACGCTTAGCTGCGTACTACCCCCAGCAGACACGCAGTAAACTGAAGACGGTCACAGGCAGCCAAAATATAGTATTTTTCCCCAATTTTTTGGAAAAAGCCCACTGCCTATATAGCCTGAATATCTCTTTCCCTGCCTCACCAGTACTGGCCCTATACTCTGTACAATGACTGCGGACACAATGCTCTGCACGGCCGATATACAAAAAAAAAAAAAGTGTGCAACACTGCTAAAAGCAGCCTCAACAGTACTGCACACGGTCAGATGTGGCCCTAAGAAGGACCGTTGGGGTTCTTGAAGCCTAAAATAACTCCTAACGCTCTCCCTATAGCAGCTCCGGCACCAGCAGCACTGTCCCTGAACTATGTCAGAATGCATCTGAGGCGAGCCGCGGGAGGGGCCGATTTTTATACTCGGGTGACATCTGATCTCGCCAGCCACTCACTGCAGGGGGGTGGTATAGGGCTTGAATGTCGCAGGGGGAAGTTGTAATGCCTTCCCTGTCTTTCTATTGGCCAGAAAAGCGCGCTAACATCTCAGAGAGGAAAGTGAAAGTAACCCGAACATCGCGTGGTACTCGTCACGAGTAACGAGCATCTCGAACACGCTAATACTCGAACGAGTATCAAGCTCGGACGAGTACGTTCGCTCATCTCTAGTTCTTACATAAGTGTACGCGGTTTCCCATAAACAGTAAACATATATGCATTCTAATATAATACTCCCATGTCCCCAGTTATGTCCCATTCAGAAGGGACAGCAGTCGTCTAATCGATTGCACGATCGCTGACGTCACCGTTAAGGTCATTAGCGCTCATGCAGACCGTTTAGACAGGTGGAGGACACCGCTAGACTTTGCACTTCTCGCTCAGCGCTTCACCTTTCGGAAACCTTTTCAGTCAGCGAGAAGCCCGCGATCCAGCGATGCTTTTTATGCTGGCTGAAAGTTAGCGATGACACATAGTGAACGAATAGTGAACCGCTTTTTTTTGCATTTACTAAGTCTGAGCGACAATCTTCCTCTGTAAATGGCCCTTTATAGTCAATATTTGAAGGGCTGAAATGGACGCCCATCTGTTTGGAGATGTTTTGCAATGCAATTTTTTTGGGATCGGCCATAAAAAAAATAATGCTCGAAAGCGCAGAAAATTGGGACACGCTGCAATAATTCTATTTCGCCGCAAGAGAAATATCGCACATGTAAATAGACTCGCAATGCACAGAAATCGCGTGATAAAATCCCCCATATAAATGCACCAAGTGCGCATTTACACAAGCGATTCTCTGACAATATTTCTGTGTGTTGCAGGATGCGCACGGGGGGGGGGGGGGGGGGGGGGGAACTACAATTTTTGTAATGGGTCCATTTACAGGTGCCAATTTTCTTCCGCAGTGATGCAAGAGAAGGTGAAGGATCGGGGACTGTTTATCATGGGAAATCTCACATTCGCAACACGTGCCATTAAAAGCAATGGGCGATGTGAGATAGGACCCACAGCTATTTTATGCCCATGCTCATGTGTATGACCCTATTGAAGAGAATGGGGTTCATATTTGTGGGTCTAGCAACGCACAAATCTCACCTGATTTTCTAAAGGTGTGTTCACATATAGCGGATTTGGTGCAGATTTATAATTTTGACACAGATACACAGCAGACTTCACCCCTTCAATGTAGAGCATGGAAGCTGCTGCATATAATGTCAAAATCCACACTAAAGGCCTCATGTCCACGGGCGGATTTGAATTGCGGAATCTGTGCAGAAGATCCGCAAATCAAGCCTCCTAAAGGGAAGTATGGGCAGCTGCAATTTAATTAAAGCATGCAGATTTGATTTGCGGAACTTTCGGTCCAGGAAACAAAGTCGTAGCATGCTCCATTTTCTCTGGATTCCCTACTGATAGCTTCCATTGAAGTAAATGGAAGCCATCCGATCCACGGCCCGCCTCCACCGGGACGGGCCGTGGATCAGCAGGAGATTTTAAAAAAAAAAAAAAAAGTAAGTACTGCACATGCTCCAACACTCTTCCCGCTGTGCAGAGAAAAAAGATTCGGCTGGGATGGAGAAGACCTGCACCGCATCCGGACACGTAAGAAAATGTCCATGGCCGTGGGCAGGGTAGGGTAGGATCCCGCTGGGGGCTCCAGCGGGCAGAATCCTACCCGCCCATGGGCATGAGGCCTTTATTATGCAGCTTTTGAAGCTGTTGAACACACCCTTAGGCCAATTTCACAGACGATATCGGGATGTAAATCTTGGCCCAACATCGTGTGTGGAACAAACGTGCAGATTCAAGGCCTCACACCACTTTTATTGGGACACCCCGCATCACACCTGTGTGCACCTCACACATCGTGCAAGGCTTTTGACTCCTCAATCAAAACAATGGGCGAGGGAACGCCCAAAGATAGGACATGCCGCGATTTTTTCCCACACCGCAATGCGGGGGACAAAAAAAAAAAATCATCCAGGAGAATATCCCAGATTATTATAGGGACATGTGCTATCCGTGGACAGTTCACAACCCAAACACACGGCCCTCTGAACAGGCCTTCAGGGATGCTGACCGTCCTAACCTTGCGGCATTCAGACAATATTTCCGCATTAGATTGCAGCATCTAGGATATTAAAGGGCCTGGATCATAATTATCTCCAACCCCGGCCATTAGATGTCATCTGTGGTGAGCATGCAAGCACTGCTGTTGTGCCCACAATCTGACTGACGTCACTGTGCGTCATGTTGCGGTACGACACTACCAACACATGGCGTACATTAATGGCCCTCTACATAATGTGAAGAAAGCCTTAGAGAAGCGATGTACATTTCCTAACCGGCGGCTTCAGCAAACAGCGCCATTATTCTACTGATAAATCTGCACTTTTGTTTTCCTAAAGCCGTGACCACCGGATTAGATAATACGTCAAATATAAAAGCGCTTTAAACCTGTTTTGGTTTACGTACGGCCAATGTCTAGCCGTAGGAAATTCCTCAGCCTGTTAATTAAGGATCGTTTTTAGATAATTATAGCTTCTCAAAATATAGTTTCTTGACAATTGCAGGGGAAACTGGAGAGGATAAGAAAAAGCAACAATTACACAAATCTATTCAATTTCACCTACAGTAGCTTTAACTGCAACCACTTGGCAAAGAAGTCATGACGTACCCCCATGTATGCGCCAGAGGGTCATATATGGATACGCTGGGGGGATATTGTGTATGATAAGTTGTGATGGTGGGATGTCAATACTCCACCTCCAATATAGTATAGACATACCATTTAATGGACAAAAGTATTGGGAAGCTACAAATGCAAGTTGAAGACTCTCACTTGTACTATAACAGAGGGCCTTGCTGGAAAGCTTGCCTAGAAATAAAATGCATTTCACACAAGGCAGGCCGTCTGCACACGAACAGGTCGGATTCTGACTGCAGGATACCACAGCGGTACCCAACCTTGTGTCCAGCCGGTGACCCTCCGTGTACCCGTCAGTACAGACGGTCTTCTGTACTGTGGATGCTCTGGACATGCAGAGTACTGATTTCCGCTCGTGGGCAGATAAAAACGCTTTTGCATAGCATGTAAATGTCTGGTATTTGCTGCGGAATCCAGGGCGGACGCCGGCCCCAATTTCGCAACACAAATCTGGCCGTGTGCAGGCGACCTAACAATTAGGCTTTCGTCACATTAGAACCAGCACTTGGAGAGCAGAAACCTAGTACCCTGGACAGAACTTGGATGGCATATTACTGGACTTTTCCGCTCTGTCTCACGCTGACCAGGACGGAAACAACGTTCGATGGAGGTTGTTGTCTCACATATTACCCCCTAACGCACCGTCCAGGGTCTATTCTCATACGGTTTCCTGCATAAAGGACATAACCCTGGGGAAGCAGCGCTGGAGAGTGGAAACGTAATGTGAAAGAAGCCGTATAAAATAAGACTTGACTGAGCGACCCTCTGGTTTTGGACAAACCAAGATGGTCATACTACTTCTTTAACTACCTGATGTACACTGTGCATAGTATACATCGGTAGTCTAAGACACTACCTGAGGCTCTGATTGGCCAGAACTCCTCACATGGGCAACATTGGTTAATCAAACCAGGTGTGGTGTTTAGAATAATGTCGCATGCTAACAAAACAGTGTGTACCAGGTAGTCAGAGAAGAAGTGAGGCCATCTTGGCTTGTCGAGGGCCACAGGATTGCCTTAAAGGGGTCATCAAGCTCCAAAACAGTTTTCTCAAACTTGCTCAGGTGGAAAAACAAAAAAACAAAGCCGTCCAGTCCTCACCCGCTGAGCATGCAGTAAACGGCAGCCGGGCATTAGGTGAAGGGCGGATGACGAATGTTTTTCCACTAAGCCGAGCATGTTTCAGGAAGAAAGAAAAAAAAAGTTTTAGTGCTAGATAACTCCTTTAATAAATAGATACAACTGAAACCTACCCCTTCTAAGCTGAATATTTATTCCAGTTTGCAGCCAGTTAGCAGACATTGCAGATGCAGCTTAACCCTTTCCAATCCAATTTGTATCCTGGTTTTCCTATATGGATTACTTTTTCTGCTGTTATACAATGGCGCTATATGCTGGCTAAAGCCAGTACTGCATGAGGTGACATGTTGGATAGGCTTTGACAGCAGAGAGGCTGTCAATATACAGTAAGAGAACCCAGACGGACGTCTTCCAACATCGGAGCTGTACAGCCTTAAATCATAATCTCTTAAGACGTCAGACAGTGGATTGGAAAGGGTTAAACCCTTAACGACTGCACATACATCTTTTGGTGTGATTGCGGGAGTCTATAGCACCCGGAGGCTTGGATATACCCTCTGTGTCTGACAGTTACGGTGACCTATGAGGCTCAGCTACACAGACTTTCTAATGCACTGCTATACTTCATTATAGCCGTGTACTAAAAGAATTAGTAACTATGGCGAAAATCAAGATAAATAAAATAAATAAAAACACACAAAATGGTGACAATAGCTAGATTTGCCTATTTCACCTTACAAAAGTGATACCATTAAAAAAATACAGCTTGCCCTGCGATAAAACAAGCTCACATCTGTCTGTGTCAATGGAAAAATTAAATAGTTCTGGCTCCTGGAAAGAGAACAACTTCACCAACAATCCAGTTCCTGAACAAAGGGTAGTCCACGGCCGCATCGGTAAAACCCGCAGCGTTTTACCAATTTTGTCAACATCGGGTCTACCAGCTGAGACTGCGTATGGCTGCAAGTGCACAACACGCACATCTGCAGTGTGATTATTTATTTATTTTTTTAATTCCAGCTATTTTATAGTGGGTTTGCATCTGAATCCAGCACCCGTTTCACACGCTACCTATAAAAACGTGACTCGCCCTGCATGGTACGCAGAGAAATAGAGCATGCTGCGATCTATTCCTCGTGTGCATCGCTACGCAGTGTCTACATGTACACGGATCAATGAAAGTCCACTGACTCTATTCACCCTGTACACTCATAATGAGCCCTAAAGAGCATTTCCCAGAAAGGAAAAAAAATAGCCCAAAGCAATAGAAGTCCTAAAAGCGTCAGCTAAAAACTGTTCTGTTTTCAGGACAGCTGAGTGCCAATGATGTCCACCATAACTTCCACAAAGGTAGTCGCCCAGCTGTCCCCAATCTTCAGAAAGACAAATATCGGGCACTTACCTTATATCTACATATATAAATCACAATTCTTACAATCAAAAACCATCACGTACCTCACTATAAGGCTCCCTGTCCACGGCCGCTGCTGTACATCGCCAGCGATATCCCACCGCAGGGGAGCGCTGACAGGTCTGACAGATCGGCTCACCACTGAGAATCGTGGCATGCCGCGATTTAGATCCCGCAAGCGGAGAATCGCTATGTGCCTCCACTCATGGGCGCTGTGGCTGCACTCTCCATAGCAACCCTATGGAAAGCCTTCACTGCATTACCCACGGCCAGATTATCGCCGTGGGTAATGCAATGAACAATCGCCCGTGGACAGGCAGCCTAAGGCCGGATTCACACGGGTGAATGCGCTTTGGCACGCACATGAGCTTCGCGGTTTTTGCTGGAATGCGTGATGCTATTTTGTGTGAGCATCGCCGTATTTACTGCAGTTTTTTATGGGCACGCAACAAAAAAAGAAGCCGATTAAAATGGCCAAATAGTCTAATAAGTTTGTTTTTTCTGCACAATTACGCTGGCGTACTTTGCACGCATTTGCACATCTATGGGGACTTTTGGTGCATCGATGTGCGGGAAAATGGGGCATGCTGCATTCGCTTTTATTTTTTTGTGACCAAAATGCGCAGGAATGTAAACGAACACATTGAAATCAATAGGTTCTATTTGCTGTGTATTGCGCACGCAAATACTCCCATGTGAATTCAGCCTAAGGCAAATAGATCAGTCGGTCACCGACTAAATTGTAGGACAAATCTGGCACAGCGTCATGATTTTCGTTTCAAAAAGAGGAAGCCCTGGTGCCAGTGAGAACGGAGCCCAACAGACTGTTCCTAAGAAGCATGCCTTCCATTGTAGGAATGGGGACAGCAGAGAACAGAGCACTTCCTGCCGCACTCGGTATTACGGCTTAGGGGTCAAATGCTTCAGTAGAATGGAGTAAAACCGCACAACCATGGGAAACACAGACCAGAAAGTTACTTGAAAGGGACACAAGTCTAATGCTGTAACACTGCGAGCGGATGGTGCATGAAAGCTTGGGACACCCATCAGTCCTAGGCGGACCCCATTAACTAGGATGTTGGTCCCTTGAATTTGCTGCTCCATTCTATCCTGCATTAACGAATACATGAGGAGACTCTCCTGGCGCCCGTTTATTAATAACGGAGCCTGTGATGCAAGCCTGGAGAACAGAAAAAAGTTGGTTCCTATTTTAAAATATTGCAGTACTTTCTCTCTCCTCTCCGGGGACAGCAATATTGGAGGAACATGTTTATTTCCTGTATTGGCAGGGGAACAGCAGGGTGTGTGCGCGCCGCAGCAGCTGCAACGAATGACCGTCAACGGACGGAGAAACTTCAGATAATTAGTGTCCAGAAAATGATGGAATAGAAACCCCTTCCCCGGAGACCAGACTGACAGCATATAGAGTCTGGTCTGTGTATCCAGACTGACGGCATATAGAGTCTGGTCTGTGTATAGTGTGCCCCCACTACCTAGGGTCCTGCAATGCAATAGAGCTGTCATTAAGAGGGGTTTCCCATTACTTAACCCCTTAGTGACCAAGCCGGTTTGTGCCTTAATGACCAGGCCAAATTTTGGAAATCTGACGTGTCACATTGACATAGAATATCTCCGTTAAGGTTTTGCATATCCAAGTGATTCTGACATTGTTTTTTGCTACATACTGTTCTTCATATAGGTTTTACACATACGGTCGAGTGAGCCCGGCCTCAATCTGGTTCATAAAAGCAGCAACTGCTATAACAAGAGAGGCAACCAAAATAGGGATAATTCACCCTAGAAAAAAAGACTGGTAAGGGGCGACCAAATAACCATGTATAAATACATGAGGAGGCAATACAAGGATCTCTCCCATCATCTGTTTATACACAGGACTGCGGAAGAAGGAAAGCAGTTTTCATCACCAACATAGAAGGGGATTCTTTACTGTAAGAGCAGTGAGACTATGGAACTCTCTGCCTGAGGATGTGGTGATGACAAAATCTATAGAGGAGGGGACTAGATGTCTTTTTGGAGCGCTATGATAGTACAGGATATAGACATTAGGTGACCAGTGGGTTGTTGATCCGGGGCTTGGAGTCAGGTAGGAACTTTTCAAATGTTGATCCAGGGATTATTCTGACTGCCATTATGGAGTTGGGAAGGATTATTTTTGCCTTCCTCTGGATCAACAAGAGGGTGTAAACAGTCTGAACTAGATGGACACTTATTTTTCAGCCTTGCACACTATGTTACTACGCAAGTTCCAAAAGATCTCTCATCGAAACAACCCATATCCATATAGGCTATTCATATGACATTCTATGATAATGCTAACACATTAGCCTCGCAATGCTAGCTGCAACTTTCCTATGAGAATAGCAGCTGATCACTGGGGTATTCGTAAGTTCCAAAGCTAATTTCTTGGCCAACTAAAAGTGTAACGGCATGGTGATACCCCATGTTTGGTGTGTGCGCAGCATCGGGGCCCCCTGCAAACTCCGCGCGAAAGAACACAGAGGGTCCTTCAGCATTCCTCATGCACAGCTGGGAAGGCACTTTCCATTTCAAGAGAGGCCGGTTGTTTGATGAGATGTGGGACTGTTATAAAATACAAGCAATGCCAACCGAAGAACGCTTCATGTTTGTAGGATTTCATAGTGAACGCTGAGCAGCTTTCCATATTTCTATACAGATGCACAAAAATAAAAGCAAAAAGCATCCCTACAGTTCTAGAGAGGACCGGTGTCCGTGGTCATTTCCAAAACGCAAGTCACATATTAACCCTTTCCAATCCACTGTCTGACGTCTAAAGACATTCTGATTGAAGGTTGTACATCTCTGACATCGGTAGACGTCCGGCAGGGTATTCTTACTGTAGATTACTGGCCGCTCTGTTGTCGGGGGCCTCTCTGGCATGTCACATACTGCAGTACTGGCTCTAGCCAGCAGATGGTGCCATTGCATAATGGCAGAAAGAGAAAGCCCCCTAGGAAACTCTGAGTCCAAGATTGGATTGCAAAGGGTTAAAACATACAAATAGATATTTTTGCAAAGCTCTGTATTCCACAAAGGCCTGTTCTACACAGAGCCACAAATACAATACGGAGACGTAAGAAATCGGTGTGTACCCTGCGGATTGTTTCCCGGATGGTGAATTTTGGAGAACTGCAATTTCCCTCCAGAATCCTGAACAGCGTATTAAATAGCGTGATCTATAAACCGTGCGCACACTTACCCAATGTGTCCTTTAGATTCTTCACTATGGAGGCCTTGCGAGCACTGTTTTTTCTCTCTACATAGTTGGAAGGTACAAAGCCGGTTTTGTTCATGGAGTTGCGGACGCGCCACCAGGATTTCGAGTCATCCAAAAGGAGGAGGCGCTCGTTCTTTTTGATGTCCAGTTCCTGATCTTGCTGGGCCACGTAGTCAAACTTGGCGACCACAACCACCTCTTCTGTCGTCATCTTCTAATCCTATTGGCACTGAAATGGAACAAACAGGCAAACATTAAAGGGCTTGTTCTTTTTCTCCACATTATTGAGGATTCCCCCCTGCCCCAAGCTAAATGTAACCAATAGGCTTCTGCTTGTTCCCCCCCCCCCCCGCCCTCACTGCCGACAATGCAGCAACCTATCAAAAAAAAACTTTCGAGGTTGTGTTCACACCAATACGTTTGCTGCAGATTTTGTTGCAGATCTGCAGCAGCTTTCAGCCCTCCAATGTAAATTCTATTGGTGCGATGAAATCAGCTGCGGATCAGCGCCAAAACCAATGACAAACCATCACATGGCGCGGACTTTAAAGCAGATTTTGGTACTTAATTGTTGCAGATTTTTTTAATCCACATTAAGTTCTCCCCCGAGATTCCTGAGTGTTTTGTGAGATGCACAGAAAATACATGTGAAAAGAAGCCCTTATTTTAAAACAGGTGCATTTACACGGGTGATAGAAAAATTGCAGTATGTCCCATTTTTTGGCTGTTCTGTTCAGGAATTGCCCATTATTCCCTATAGGGAAAAAATAATTTAAATTGCATTCGCATGTAAACGTGTGTTTCATGCAAATGCAATTTTCTATTTTTACCATTGAAACAAGGCTGCCCGGGCGAACTCGACATTGTTCGCTTGTTCAAATGATTTTCAATTACGATTTTCTGTTCGTGGGGGAAATAAAAACGCTTTATTTGAAAGCGAATTCTGTGCGGACAGCTTCCATTGAAGTCAATGGAAGCCGTCCGAGCGACGGCCATTCCGCAATCATTGCGGGATCCGCGTCATCTGTACTGCGCGTGTGTGCCTGCCAGCTCATGCACGGTACAGATAACAAGAATCTGGACAGGTACGCAGCTCTCCCGGCCAGGCACAGGGTCAGATTCCGCATGCATACTGCTGTGTGCCGACAATCCCATACACTATCTTCTCTTGTAGGCTCGAGTAATAAGCACGCTGTGTGGGAGAGGCACCATTGAAAGTAATGTACAGTTAATTACCACGTATTACGCGCCCAAAACCCATGTGCAATATGTGGCAAAAAAAAAACAACAAAACACCCATGTGAGGCAGCCCCAACTATCACACAGCAATATAAAGCAGCATAGATTTACAGCACTGCAGGGGAAACAGCTGGTGCCATGGGCCCAATGTCCACGGGTGGATTTGTTGTGTGGAAATCGCGCAGGACACCCGCGTGAAAGATCCGCAATTCAAACCAACCATAGAGAAGCATGAGCATGCGCATCTGAATTAATGCATGCGGATTTGTTTTGCAGATCTTTTGGTCCAGAAAAACCACAGCATGCTACATTTCTGCACAGACCGTTTCCATTGAAGTCAATGGAGCTGTGTGATCCGTGGCTCGTCCACAATTGACATTAAGGATGGGCCGTGAATCCTGTGGGACAGCAGGGGTTTGGCGGGGGGGACCTGTAGAGCGCATGTGCGGCGGCTGGCATTTCTGCACACATCCGCGTTACAGAAAATAGAAGACCTAGACAGGCATGTGCGGTGGCGGGCAGCCTCAGATGCCACTGCGGGCTCTCATGCGGAATCCGACCCGCCTGTGAACATGAGGCCTAAGAAGTTAATATGAAGGAAGCGAATTATTGTGACAAAATGTCACACGGGAATACTATTATCCGAACAATCGCTTGAAAGAGCAAATGCAAGTGACAGTCGCTCCATGTAAACGCAGCCACTAATGGCGGTGAGGAGCAATAAATCACTTGCTAGTAGTTTTTTTTTAGCGAGCAGAAATAAAAGTCACTGGTTGATCAGATGTCATCGTCGTTCGTATTTAAATGACTTGCAAACTAATTTGCATGGAGATGCCCGCCATGACTGATATGTTGGCAACCAGCTAATGAACAATAAGTGCTTTGTGTAAAAACCTTCATACAACTTTCACTTATAGGTAAGGTGAGGTGTGCGGCCTAGAATGTACCATATGGGGCTCATCATCTTTATCAGTCAGGCGCCGATCCCCATGGAGCGGCCCCAGGAACAGGTACGACTAGTACACAGCGATTTGAGGGAGTTTGTGTGCTCCATACTTGGACTGTAGAGCCAATTGGTGTGAAAGTTCCTGACTGGCCAAGCGATGCGAGCCAACCGTCCGCTCCAGGGAGAAGGAATCAGCGGCGGCTTTCTGGAGTATTGTTTCCTACTAAATAGAAGTCTTCAGCTTCCTGTTTCTTAGTCTAATCAGGCAGTACACGAAGCGGCTGTCAGGAAGGGAAGCGGAGGTCCTGAAGTTCACTGCACAACCAAGGACGTTTATTTTTAATATCTGAAGGTCCTTTCAGTAACATCCACAAGCTATTAACAAGCCTGTAAAGAAACAGCAGGCACAGCTTACGGAAATCAGGATAAGGTGTGTAATGGTCCTTAAGGCCTTGTTCACATGGGTGACATGGAATCGTCGCGAGAAGAATTGCAGCGATATCAGATCGCTGGTCCGTGGAATATCACTTCGGTTTCTTACGGCGATAACACAATTTTGTAGTGGTACATGGTCGCATGTGGTGCTACAAAGTCACGCGACTTTATAGCACCACATGCAAAGATTTTTATTTTTTGCGGGGGTGAAGCTTGAAATAAGCCCTACCCTGAAAATAAGCCCTGGCTGAGAAAAACGAAAAAAAAAACAAACAAGTATGCATTACCTTAGAATCGTGTCTGGGGCTCCGCATCAGTTTCACCCAGTTCCCGACATTGTTCTCTTCTGGCCGTGGATTAAAAAATCCCTGCAACCTAGAATAGCTGGCCTGATTGTCTGACGCTTAGCCAATCAGAGCTAGCGCTTGATGAATGGCTCATCAGGTGCTGGCTGTGATTGGCTAAGCATTAGCCAATCAGAGACAGCGCTTCCAGGAGGCGGGGATTTTTAATTCCCCGGCCAGAAAAGATGTATAGTGTCGGGAACCCAGGGAAAAGATGCAGCAGAGCCGGAGACCGCTTCTAAGGCGATTTATGTGGTTTTGTCTTATTTTTCCCTGCAGTTAGGGCTTAGGTTATGGCTTTGACAGTAAGATTTCCTAATGTAAAATTTGCATCGCCCAAAAATCGCGTTTTCGTTCGATGTGATAAAGGGGAAGGCTCCATAGGGAAATATGGGCTACAAAACCTCACGAGCCACGTGCATATTACGGGACCTGCAAGGTTTGTGTGTCAGGATGTTGCATCCTTCAAAACATTGCATGTGTGAAGGAACCCATAGGAAAGCATGGGCTTCACATATATGCAATTTGTAGCATTGTCGCAACGCAATATAATTGCACGTCTTCGTCGCCCATGTGAACGAGGCCTAAAGTGTAGTTTTTTAGGGCTTGCCAAATTTGCCATTACTGCAAACTACCAATTATGGCACTTTAACCATCCTCCAAAGCCTTAAGTTGGGTACATGCTCACGGTGGCAATACACAATGAATAGCCAATACATGCATGTTAAGGTCTTTTTACAGTCAACTGAATAAGCGAACAAGTCTTGGTTAGCTCGTTTGCTCCCGTGCAGCCAGTTTAAGACCCTTTAGCATGCAATGATTGAACAGCCGAACGACTAAAGGAATTAACGACTTTTGAAAATTTTGCAGTTGTTTGCTTAGGTGGTGGGTGTTTATGCGAGGCAAACTCTGGCAGGAAGGATTTTAATTAAGTTGTGTGAGGAAAATCCATTGTCTTCTCATGGCATGAGTAAACAAGTAGTTATTATGTTTGGAAAGGTAAACACTCACCCCCTGTCCTCATGTCTTCCAGCCATTCAAAAAAAAACAAAAAAAAAACGCAAGAAATGGTATTCAAATGGAACGCATTTGGAACGGTCTGACTGCCATTTTTATTCCGGCTAAAAACCAGCAATAAATAAGTGAACGAATAGCATGTGACTGCCCGTGTTTACACGTAACAATTATCGCTCACTTTAGCTTGTCTGAATGAATATTGAGCAATAATTGTTGCGTGTAAAGGGGCCTATAAACATGTAGATACATCATACACTCGTTCAAACAAGAATCATTCAATTTGCTATTGCAGCGAATGTGTAACACTGAACAAGCACGTTTTAAACCGAATGATAAATTTACAAGCCAACGATTGTTTTTATGCCTGCAAAACATGAATGAATGAAAAGTGAACAATTGTTGTTCAGTCGCTGGCTTGTGTTTAGATGGAACAATTATTCACTTTCGCTAGTTTGCACGGTTTTTTGAATAATTGTTCCATATAAAAGTACCTTTGGCCCAACCCCTCCTCCCCGCTCCATACACATGCACCCTCCGTCAAGCTTCCATATGTTCTCAAGGTAGAGAGGAGTAAGCCACTGCCAGTCGCTTACCTTCCTGAGAACAAGAGCATCAGGCATGTTGAAACCCAACTGCCCAATCATATTCTCTCCTGACATCGGCCAATGGGGGATAGTCAAGAGGCCCTATATAGATTAGATTATCGGCTAATCTGACTGAAATCAATGGGTTCAGCTGGCATTAATCCAACATATATAGCCAGGCTACATACGAAGATTTTTTAAAGTGCATCACTGCGTTCATTAATGTAAGGAGGCGATTTTAGGCCTCTTAGCAATATATTTACTTAAAGGGTTTATCCGGGCTTTTACCATTGATGACCAAGAAATTCATCAATAGTCAATCAACTGGGTTCAGTTACTCAGGATCCCCAGGCCATCGGTCAGTATAGAAAGCAATGGAAGCCGATAGCACTGTCCATATTGCAGCAACCTGGCTTGGTACTACAGGAAGAACTCCCATTGAATTCAATGGCAGCTGAAATAGGAATAGCAATACCTACTTCCAGTGCTGCCTGTACTGGCAGTATTGCCAAGAATCAGCTGATCAGAGGAGATCCCAAGCAGCAGATGCCCACCAATCAACTATTGGTGACCTATCCTGAGCATAAGCCATTACCAATATCAGTCCAGTTAACTACTTTACCCAATTCCAAATATTTTTAAAGGTGCCCATACAATTAGACTAACCAAAACAATTGTTTGTGTTTCGTGCACCAACAATCTTTCATAAAAGAACGTTCCCAGAAATCTCTTTCATCTATTGTTTGGCATCACTCAACATGTGCGGCCAGTATGAACAACTGTGATGGCCAATATGGACTAAAATGTCTATGGCTGCATCTGCAAACTATTATTTCACTACAGTTCATTCGTTCAACAGTTGTCCAGTTAGTAATCTACTTCTATCTAATGTGTATGGCTAGCCCCTATCCCTTTAATCAACTATGCAGCTGAAGACTGATGCTATAGAAAATCCATCTCCAGCTGCATAGATGAATAGGGCCAATGGGCACGGATGCTATTCACTGAGACTACAAACTTCTATAGTTGTTGCCGACATAGTGCGTTAGTTGCAAATTCAATCCCCGAATGGTTCAGGTAGCTGGCTCAAGGTTGACTTAGCCTTTTATCCTTTCGAGGGCAGTAAACCAAGTAACCAGCTTCAGGTAAAAAAATTTCCTGAAAGCGCTGCGGAATAAGTTGGCGCTATACAAACAAGATTTTTTTTAATGACGAGTTTTATGTCCTTACGCACGGTTATAATCTTTAGCTTTTGGTCAGGAGCATCAAGCATCATACTCACACACAGTAAGGGCCCAATCAGACTAGCCTATAGAGTTTGCGTTTGAGATTATCAGGTGTAAATTGCATCGGACAGCGCACAACCACATGCTGTCCGATACCCGCGGACATCACATATCGGATTCTCATCATTGATACGGATTAGAATAAGACATTCTGCAATTGTTTTCACACGCGCACCAGTTATATGTCCGTATGCTGGGGTACCCCATGCATTGGGTATTCTGGGAGCAGAGATGATGAATGTAGTTTCTTGTTAGTGGGGACCAATTCCCCGTACCTGCCCCCAGCAAAAAACAAAAGAATATAAAAAGTTCAGCAGGGAATATAGTTGGAAAATGTCGGCAAGGTAATCCGTAATATCGTACAGGCTATTGGCGGGTGACTGCCTAAAGAAAGTCAGAATTATTGTGAACTATGAACTTGGAGACACTTCATTCTTCTCACGCTTCCGCCATCATCTCCTCCACATTCCAGACAGCCAAACTCCGTTATTTTCCAAGAAAGGTCTCTATCTTCAAAGAATGAAACTTGAGGGAAGGAAAGAAATGTGATGCAAAACCCTTTACCCAATGTGGTTGAGCAACCAAGAGAAAATAGTCCAACGTGGTAGCTATTGCGAAAAGAGAAAACAAACCAAAGACTAGATTGTATGCAACTCCGAGGGCAGAAGTCAAAAATCACACAAAAATGGAGCGCATCGATTTACATGAGGATAGTCACATGAGCTCTTTTTCCCCTCAGACAGATAGTGCAAATTGGAGAAAAAAGAAAAAAAAAAGGGGGGGGGGGGGGGGGGACGCATATCCCATTTTTTACTTCACCCACATGATGCAGGTGCAATCCAATGTGCAACTATGGGGGCCATTAAAAAAAATAAATTAAAATAAACGAACCATGCAGAGCTTTCAGGTCGCTCTCACAGGCGTTTTGCTTTTACAGGGTTTAGCGGGTGTTTGATTTCAATAGGGTTTCTCAGATGAGCGTTTTAGCGAAGTGTTTCTAATGCACGATAAAACGACCGGTTCGCTCTATTTTCGTTCGTTCAGGGCGATTTGACGTACCACTTCACACATTGCAATGATGGGGTGTGTTAAAAACGCTGTCAACCGCGGTCAGAAACGTCTTTCTAAAACGCTGTCAATTGCCGCATTTAAAAATGCCCACGTGCAGAATCCAACCTTGTCATATGAAGCTGGCCCTACACACAAGAGGGTCACTATAAATCGGTGCACCTGGAGCTTTAGAGGGGCCCATAAGGTCTCTGATCCCCATATCAGGAGACCAGGACTATAAATGACACATTGTAGTTGGGGGCCCTGCTGCAGAACTACCATCTCTGCGGCAGGGAGGATAGCAGGACTGATGGTGCAGGATATAGTGGCCTACCTCAGTGTAAAGCTGGCCATACTCATTTTGCCGGGACCAACTGATGATCTAAGTTTCTGTTCATATCTGTCTATTTGATGCCTCCAGCACACATTCATCACAAAATGCAGGACAAGATAGCGCAGCATGAGGTTTATAGGGTCCATTGGGTGCGATCATGTCAGTCACCAACTACGGACAAGAATTAAGACTTTTCTGGTTGTTCGGTTACTACGACATTACCAAGCAACAAAACGCGAAAGCGCTGGTGTGAAGTCAGCGCAACGTCTATGTTGACCTCCGGACAGCAGTTGGATGAGAAGGATCGGGCAGGTCAACTTGTGACAGTTTTGTTCTCAGGGCGATAAGCAACCACTAGAGAAGTCTGGCAGTGGCTTACTCCTCTCTCCACATACATATGGCCAACAGATATCTAATGTGTATGGCCAGGGGAGGGGGGGGGGAATGTGTTTAATAGCCCATCTTTGGAGAAAGACATAATATACACTGATCCAGTGCTTAGGGGCATTTATAATAGGAGGGTCCTAATGACATAATGACCAAACTGTATAGGCAGACTAATTACCTTACAGCGGCCTGTATTTAGTGGGTCCCTAAGCTACTGGGCGCAGCACTGCATGGCACCACATGCCATCAAAATAAAAACACCCTCTGTGTTGCCCTGCTACAAGCACTCCGAGTCAATATACCGGCTGTTGCATACTTCTTACTTTGCTCACTTATACAGTGCATACATATTCCACAGCGCTGCACACACAGTGGGCCCCATTAGTATGGAGTGCGAGAGGAAACCAGAGTAACCAGAGAAAATCCATACAAGCTCCATGCAGATGTTGCACATGGCTGGATTTGAACCCAGGACCCCAGTGCTGCAATGTAATACTACTACCCATTGAGCCACCATACTGGATTTCAGGGTGGATTTTTGTGCAGATTACTCACAAAGTTCCCCGGGTTCAAATGAGTGATAAAATCGTGCGATTTTAAGGTGATGCGAGAGCGTGTGAAACCACTGATACGAAGGCCATGGTTTTCAATGTCTTCCTTCACGTGTGAGGCTTTTCTTTCACAAAAAAAATACAATAAAATCACAGCATGTGCCATCTTGCTGCGATAAGCCTTTTTTTCCCCCCTCGCCCACGTTTCCCCATGGGACCTCCAAAATTTTGCAATGCACGAAATTGCAGCGATCGAGCGTTGCATTTTTAACATTGGCAACTCCTATTGTCTTTCACGTGAGAAAATCTCAAGCGGCAGCGATGTGAAATTATTGCAGCAATATCGCATTTTTGTACTTGAGATGTTTAAAGGGGTTGTCCCGCGCCGAAACGGGTTTTTTTTATTATTCAATAGGCCCCCGTTCAGCGCGAGACAAACCCAATGCATGTGTTTAAAAAAAAAACGTTTAGTACTTACGCGAATCCCCGCGCTGCGGCGACTTCTTCCTTACCTTAGCAAGATGGCCGCCGGGATCTTCACCCATGATGCACCACGGGTCTTCTCCCATGGTGCACCGTGGGCTCTGTGCGGTCCATTGCCGATTCCAGCCTCCTGATTGGCTGGAATCGGCACACGTGACGGGGCGGAGCTACGAGGACCAGCTCTCCGGCACGAGCGGCCCCATTCACCAGGGAGAAGACCGGACTGCGCAAGCGCGTCTAATCGGGCGATTAGACGCTGAAATTAGATGGCACCATGGAGACGAGGACGCTAGCAACGGAACAGGTAAGTGAATAACTTCTGTATGGCTCATAATTAATGCACGATGTATATTACAAAGTGCATTAATATGGCCATACAGAAGTGTATAACCCCACTTGCTTTCACGGGACAACCCCTTTAATGCTTTTTTCTGCAAATATTCTCATGGTGATATCGCACTCGCCCGTGCGAAACTAGCCTGCGTGTTTACTTATAGATGTATGGAAGGGACCGTGGCACGTATATCTGAACAGAACATGGCAAGAGATTAAACGCAATCGGTCACCAGGTTCATACTGCCCGAACCGCAAACAGGTATGCTCATTGCGCACTTTGAGAGCTTCTTATGTAGGGCGGCCGTGTGGATCAAAAGACAATTTCTCTATACATTTTTAAGAGAAGCACGATGCGAGTCTCAGGAATGACTAGAGAAAGTGACTTCTGGTCCGTCTTAGGACTCGGCGAGTCACAATGGAGCGAATACAGTGATCAGTAAGGGTATTAACTACACTACCATTTAATTTATGGCCACTGTTCCTTTAATATTACATTGTATCTTACAGCTTCTCATATTGCTTAACTCTGTGTTCTAAGAAAAGTTTCATGGATGACGGATAAAGACATAAGGAAGTAGAAAGTGTGATGCAAAAAACTTTTACCACATCTAGTTTAGCAATGCAGAGAACATTCTAATGCTGAATGTATTTGTTCACAGCAATGTGGTAGTCTCAGACCGTGACTGCCCGTATCAGAGCAAGCCAACACTTTTCATAAACCAATGTGGGTGCCAAGGCGAGATCAACAACTAAGCAAGGAGAACGGGAGGCACTTTAGAACATGAATCCTGCTGAACACCACCCACATTTTTGTCAAGGGTCTATCCCACTAAAAACATTTATCACCTATCCCATGATTACTGAGAGTCTAAAATGCTGGGACCCATAGGGGTAACGAGAATGGTGCAACCCAAGCTGTGCGCATGCATGACCAACGCTCCATTCACAGTCTATGGAGATAACCAAGCAATGCAGTAGATTTCCATCAGCCCCCTGATAGTGAATAGAGTGGTGCTCATGTGTGTGCCATGCTGCCCCAATGTATGACTAAGTACAGAGAAGTGTATAAAATAGGTTTGCCATAACCACCCAAACCAGATCAGTCCCTCAAGAGGAGCACCAGCCCTGAGAAGGACGACCCCACTATTAGAGAGAGACACGAACCAATCCAAGACTTACTGACGGCTGCCACGAGAAGACAAGTACAAAAACCACATGTACAAAACTGACTGAAATCCCTGTAGCTGAATGATAGAATGGCAGAGGGCTAAACTAGACTAACACAGCATGGCCAGTACATTAACAGTATAAACAGTACTCTTCAAACTTAGGGTCCAGTTTATGTACACTACAGCAACAACGGATAGTCAGACTGGGTGGCTAGACAACCAGGCCAGCCTAGCAGCGTTTTCACTAGAGGGAGATATTACTCCATTGGGGTTCAGTGACCAGCGCACCACATGATCCGGAGTTCCGCGAACCTGAAAATCACAGTGTTGTGGACGCCGTGACAAAGGTAAAGGCAGACAAGGAAATATAAACCCAATCACTATGAGAGCTTCTGATTAGCACTGTTTACATGGCTGGCTAAAATAAAAAATGGATTTGGCCATTCTAGTAGTCATGGTCAAGACCGCATACATTCGCTAAGTGATCTACAGTACAAAAATAAATAGCTATATATTTCTCAATCGAACATGTGACGGTAAAAAAGTACAAACATTCTGAAGTAATTATTTGCATACCTTCGGCACATCAAATCTTTCAGGTTTTCAAATCCAGAGAACCACCTAAGGGAAGAAAAATTAAAAAAAGTTATAAGAAAAACCACACAAAATAACACATGGATGAAAACTATGACACATAACTGCAACTGGAAAACTGCTTCACAACCACTCTGTACTTCCTGGTTGCAGCTGAGCAGGACATGTGACTGCTGCAGCCAATCACTGGCACTGCTGTGGCCAGTGATTGGCTGCAGCTATCACATGTCCTTGTCAGAAGCAACTGGGAAGGTTGAACAGAGTGGTTGTGAAACAGTTTTAAGCCATGGAAACTCAAAAAGGACATCAAAATTAGATGTATTTACCTTGATACATTAAGAGAACGACAGAAAACCGCAGTTTAATGTTCCAAGATATTTTTGCAAGGGTCATAAATTTTTAGAGATTGTCTAATCCCTCATTGGTGAGTGATAAGGTGATTAAATAATAAGTGTAATACTCACCTGGCCTCCATCCTACCACAAGTTACTTGTTGACTCATTTCAAGTGCAAAACTTTATATCCATCACAAACCCCACAAGACCGAAAAAGTGAGATTGTGAAGAGGAAGCCACTTACCACAGGTTGAAAATTCACTGCATCAGCAAAACAATTGCATTAGCTCCCTAATCCCCAATATCCAGTCTTTCAAACATGAAATTGTAGTGCAGATCTAGCCACATGTTGCATTGATTACAGCAACCTGCACGGTTTTCAGAAGGGATTCATGATAATCCCACAGATTGCAGGAGCCCGCAGCAAAATCTGACCCGCCCGCAGACGAGGACACTGCTTGCCTATCCGGGTCTTCAACTTTCCTCACTACAGATTTGTGCAGAAGCGCCGCCTGCTTTCCAATGGAATCCGCGGCCCGTCCTCAATTCAATTGGATCACATGGCTTCCATTGACTACAACGGAAGCAGTCTGTGCATCCGTAAAGATTCTATCTATCAAAGTAATGCATCATTTACCCCACATGATGAACGTCAGAAGGAAGAAGAGAACATCATATGCATTCCAAAATGGTACCAACGGAAACTACAGGACGTCCCGCACAAGATGAGCTCTCGCACAACTATATAGAGGGAAAAATAAAAAAATCTATTGCACACTGAAGATAGTGGCACAAAATCATTTTAAAAAATGAAATATCTTTGGAGAGAAGGAAAAACAAAAAAAAAACAAAAAAAAAAAACACACTATAGAAGTTCGGTATTGTAGAAGTCATACTGACCCATAGAAGAAAGTTATGTTAATTTTGTTGCAATTCGTGCACCGTAGAAACAAGAAACACTGAAAGATGGCGAAATTTCATTTTTTTTTCTCGATTTCTAAGGCACAATATTACCATTGAAAAATACAACTTCTCCCGCAAAAGTCAAGCCCTCATACAGCGACGTCGATGAATAAAGGATTTTTTTTAAAATTTTTAAAGGGGAGGGGGTTACTATGGGGTTAATTGCCTTGAGCTGGGTTTACATGAGCAGATTTTAATTGCGGAACCCACGATCGCCATCTGCACAGAACATCCGCAGTAAAACATGTATTTTCACGTATTCATTCATGCTCACGGAAACAAACCGCAGTGAAATGGAGCGTGCAAAAAAGGTCCTCAAAACAAATCTGTATGCTTTGATTCAGGTGCGGACGCCCATGCTTGCCTAAGGGCAGCTTGATTTGCGGATCTTCCGCACGGGTGACCCATGCAGATTCCACAAATCAGATCCGCCCATCCAGGTCTTCTGCCTCTTGTAGTGCGGAAGCGACAGGAGTCGGACATGCGCAGTACAGGGTTTTTGTTTTTTTAAACTCCTGCTTTTATGGGATCCGCAGCACGTCTGCAGTGTCAGCTGCGGATCGGACGACTTCCGTTGACTTCAATGGAATCCGTCCGCGGGGAATCCGCACTGAAATGGAGCATGCTGCAATTTGTTTTCCGCAAAACAAATCCGCATGCTTTAATTCCAAGGCGGACGCCCATTCTTCCCTACGGGCGGCTTGAATTGTGGCTCTTTCAAGCGGATTTCGCAATTCTAATCCACCCGTAGACATAAGGCCTTGGCTTCACACCAGTATTAAGGACGCTGCTTGAACTTCCGTTCTTTTGTTGAGCCACTGGAGCAGGTAAAAGCAATACCTGGCCAGGTGGATGTGTCCTATAACGGGGCCATACAGTGTTGACCACACCCCATTGACTATAATAGAGTCTGGGTTACAATACGCTGTCCGGCATAAAGTCCTAGATGCTGCTCTATTTCGGCCGGTATGTTACGCCGGATCTGTGCCAGAGTCTCTGAAAGGAACTTCTGACACAGACATGAACTCAGCCTTCGGGTATTAAAGTCAAGCAGTTTAACGGTGAAGTAACATGACTTTCATGTGATAAACACTACAGTTGAAATGCTGACTTGGGCGGTGGATACGTTGGCTGTCTGAGTCACTCGAGGCAAAACTGAGGCTAAGGCAAACAAAGAGGAAGTTCTCAAGGAAGAAAAAAATACATATTTTTATCTATTAACCACAACTTGCTGCGTTCTTATTAGCAGCGCTCTCCCCCTGTCATCGCCGTGAGCAGCCGCAATCAGGGCTTCCGAAAGTTATTTAAGAATTTACCGATTGCCGGCAAAGATGATCAAAAATTATCAATTTCAAAAAACTATAATACGAACATTTTCATTACACTGCAAATACATTCAATGCGTTAAACCGGGAAGATATCTTACGTTCGCACCCCCTTTTACACTGCTAGTTGTGTGAATGCAGCTCCGGAGCCGACTTCACACTTTATGAAGTAAGATACGAGATGAGTGTTAAACCACAGGAACACCCCAACCTTATATCAGCAGCCGAAAGACAGCTGCAAAGAAAGGGTCTGCTTTGTCAGTGCACTGGCGTCACGCACCTGCACATCTGATATACTACATATCACACACCAATAACTGGTATGACCTGAATTTCCAACACAGCACGCTTCACCCCAGCAGAGCCTGACCTGACAAGTGCTGCTCATCATGTTAGATGGCAAGAATCAACATGCCAACCTGGAAGTACCGATGACACGTCCCATGCTCAGAAGTTACAGAACTGCTGATTATTCATATAGTATCTAGCTCATCAACACAAACCTCTTGTCCATACGTCATAAGGAAGACGGACCACCCTCAGACAGACAGCCGCTCTGTATGGAAACTGTATGACCGGATGCTCTTTAATGCATTGGAATAGTAAAAATGTGATTGTTCTCAGTTAGAGAAACCAAGTAATCTTGTAGGTATGATACCTTTTAATGGCTAACAAAAAGACATGATGTTATAGCAAGCTTCCGAAAAAAACACAGGGTTCTTATTGGGACTTAAATAAAATCGATCCGAAGAGGCATGGATATTTAACCCCTTCACGACCAAGGACGTACATTTACGTCCTGTGGCCGCGGGGTATGTATGAAAAGAGGTTGCGATGCAACCTCTCTTCATACAGTGCGGGCGTCAGCTGTTTATAACAGCTGACACCCGCGGGCAATAGCCGCGAGCGGCTGCGCGGCCGATCGCGGCTATTAACCATTTAAATGCCCCGAACGATGTTCGGGGGTCCCGCACGGCCCCCCCGCAGTGAGATCAGGGGAGCCGTGCAGTTGTCATGGCAGCCGGGGGCCTAACGAAAGGCCCCAGGGCTGCCTTAACAGACTGCCTATCAAGCCATCTACACAGAGTGGCTTGATAGACTGCCTGTCAAAAAGCAGTATGATGTAATGCTATAGCATTACGTCATACTGCAGGAGCGATCAAAGCATCGCATCTTAAAGTCCCCCAGGGGGACTTCAAAGTAATGTTAAAAAAATAAAAGTTTAAATCACCCCCCTTTTGCCATATCCATTATTAAAAAATCTAAATAATAAAAAATATGTATTTGGTATCGCCGCGTCCGTAAAAGTCCGAACTATCAAAGTAGTGCATTATTTTTCCCGCACGGTGAACGTCGTCCGGGAAAAAAAATGAAGAACGCCAGAAATGCACTTTTTTAGTTACCCTGTCTCCCAGAAAAAACGCAATAAAAAGCGATCAAAAAGTCATATGTATTCTAAAATGGTACTATCAGAAACTACAGGACATCCCACAAAAAATGAGACCTTGCTCAACTACGTCGACCGAACAATAAAAAAGTTATCGCGCGCACAAAATGACGGCAGAATATAATTGAAAAAAATTTAATGTTTTTGAAAAAAAAAAAAATATATACAAGTTTGGTATCGTAGTAATTGTACCGACCCATAGAATAAAGTTATCATGTCGTTTGTTGCCGTTTGTGCGCCATAAAAGCAAGAGGCACTAAAAGATGGCGAAATGTTGGGTTTTTCGTTTTACGCCACTTAGAATTTTTTTAGAGTTTTTCAGTACATTATATGGTACTTTAAATAGCACCATTGAAAAATACAACTCGTCCTGCAAAAAACAAGCCTTCATACAGCGACGTCGATAGATAAATAAGGGAGTTGCGATTTTTTTTTAAAGGGGGGAGGAAAAAACGAAAATGGAAAGAGAAAAATGGCCGCATCATTAAGAGGTTAAACACTTTTGTGACACATAGTAAAAAAATACACATATATTGGCACTTTAGTCTGCAATGTTCACCAGGGAAATGCCAGAATCTAAAGTGCAGGTAGTAAGACCCCAACGAGTAGTGCAGGAGGGGACCATCCCGTCTCCATGGTAGGACGGCCAACCGGAAGATTTGTTTCTAGATACGGGCCCGTCCACACGTGCAAGAAACGTACATGAAACAAAATGGGAAAACACGTGTTCTTAAGAGTACCGTGTGTATTTAAAATCATTAGGGTTGTATAGGTTTTGATACGTTTATATGATCGCAGAGGCTCACAGGCAGCTATGCACAGTAGTGGGGGAGGGGGGGGTGTTTGTATCTCCCGTGCCGTCGCTCAGCGATGACGCGGGTACCCGTAGACTATCTGCAATGTTAATTATTGAGGCTACGGGTCAGGTACCTCCATTAACATGAAGGCCGTTCACGCGGATTTTGTGGCACAATAGAGCATGCTGCCACTTTTCTTCCGCTCGCAGAATACGCAATTTGTATCCACAACTGTGAAGGAAAATTCTCAAATATTAGAGCCCGACCTAAGGCATTTATCTGATCACAAAAAACATAGTACAGCAGGGCTCATGCCAGCATTTTACCGCTGTGTGAGACGCAGGGATTTCTGATTGTGTCAACAGCTTATCTCACACACTGTTTAAAACTTTCAGTTCTGCCATTTAGCGTAGTTGCGTATAAATATCGTACATACGCAATGTAATTGCCCATGTACAGCGTTTATTACGCACCCATGGAGAATAGAGCTCCATTGCGTGTAATACACAGTACAATAGAACATGCTGCGTTCTTTTTTATGCATCATACGCAATGAATATACCCAAGTGTGAACAGATCAGTGAAAACCGATGTACTTTCATGGGCTTCATTCACTGTGTATTATGTGCGTGTAAACAACAAAAAACAAAAAACATAGGAATGTGTGCCCTGCTAAACCTCAAACGTACGCATTGTCTGACTGTGCGTAACCCATTCTAGCCTATGGGTCTGTTATACGCTATGCTTGCATTAGTTTTTGTGCGTGTTTCACGTATGGCCATATGACAATGTGGAAGGGCCCCGATCTTAGATCACCTTCACATGTATTTATGGCTGGCAAACCGAGACTGCACAGTTCAGCTTAATGGAAATCTATGGGGGCCTTAACAGAGTTCAACCGCGGAAGATCCAGGTATTGCAGCAAGAATTCAGGTGCTACACTGCACCCATACTATGCCGGTGTGGAAGTGGCCACATGCAGGCCGCGGCAAGCCATCATAGCAGTTGCCAAAAGTTATTTATGAATTAGGGGAAGATTTCAGGCCCTGCCCACACGGCGGATTACAAGTCTGTGCCATAATCTATATGGACAATTTGAGGGGGGAAAGTTCTTTGTTGACACGGATTCTGTGCAGAATGTCAGGAAATCAACAGATTTGCCCCATTGAAGGCCTACTCTGTACGGATCCACTGCATCTGTAGCCAAAAACCACTTCTCCAAAGCCTTGCGCTCTGCTGACGGATCACAAGACAGCCACATGGCGGATGCCTCCACTGTCATGCAAGCTTACAATTCATTCCATTACTTCCACCTACAAATGGGACATGAACTGGTGAAGCGTCTTTACTCAAGTCCCTTTTAGACGAGCCAATTCTTGTTTGAACTAGCAAATGAGTGATGCTGTGGCTACCTCGCTCGCAGTCGCGCAGCCCGTTTAGCCAGTAAGATCATCGTTAAGAACCGGTCACTTCCCGTTCTGCGTCTCACATTCGTATTTAAATGCTACGATAAGTGAACAAGCCAACGATTTTTATGTTGAAGAATCAACAATTCTCATTCGGCCGTCGGCTCGTGTTTAAACTGAACGATTAATGTCATCTTTCGTTCGTTTTAACGATTTTTTGAATGATAGTGGCTACATTTAAAACACAGCAGAAGCCAGTCTAGATATTAATCTGTGGGTTCACCATGGGTAGTAATTACATTGTGATGCATAGAACATGGAAAAAAAAATTTTTTTTAAAAACACCCAAAAACTGAACTAAGGGGCTGTTCACATCATGTTTAGGAAAAAAGAAACGCATTAGAACAAATTGCTTTTATGTACCCACAGACTAAGGGCTCAATCACACAAACGTATTTGAATTGCGTACTAGGTACATAATGTACGCACGTATAACACGCAGTACATGGCGGCAATTCAAATAGATTTATTTCCGCATGTTCCTCTCAAGTCTAGCGTTTCTTCAATTGCGTACACTGGTAATATGCACGCACAGCATGTTCAATTTAACTGCTTATAAGGCACATACAGCCTTTTTGTTCTCTATGGCTGCACCCAAACGCTGTACATACTCAATACATTGTGTTTAACCCTCTCCAATCCACTGTCTGACGTCTGAAGACATTATGATTTAAGGCTGTACAGCTCTGATGTTGGAAGACATCCGTTGGGGTTCTCTTACTGTATATTGCCAGCCTCTCTGCTGTCAGAGCCTATCCAATGTGTCATCTCATGCAGTACTGGCTTTAGCCAGCAGATAGCGCTGTTGTACAACGGCAGAAAAAGAGTAAGCCCCCTAGGAAAACCAGGATACAAATTGGATTGGAAAGGGTTAATACACAACGCTGCTAAGAGAGCGGAGAATTAAAAAAAATAAATAGCCACACTTCGCATGACGGTGTGTACGACATACGCTGTCATACGCAATGCACAATCGCTGCCCTATGGAAAAACGCTGTAATGCAGGCACTGTTTTACGCATATGGCCATGTGAATGACCCCCAAGGCAGACCCACAGAGAATACTTTTGTCTTTGGTTACCTCCCTTACATTTGTGTACTTTTGTGGGCTATAAAAGTGTAGCATGCCAAGCTTTCATACTCTTCTGTATGGAAAATATAGTTCTCTATATAACATGTACTTTATGTACATTTAAACGTATAGGGTAAACATACATTAATACGTGATGTGAGCAGCCCCTCACCTACAGAAGTTACCAGCAACACTTGGGTAAGGTATGCAGCAACCGGAGAGAACAGAAGAGTTTCTGAAAATGTGACCCAAGAAGACCCCTACATTCCAACGCGCTGACATCATCCGCTACCTGCCGATATAGGAACCGCGGTGCTGCGATTCATGGAGAAGAATGGAGTCTTTATTGAAACATCAACATAAATTGCTTCCGGTCACTTGGTCTTTCTTCTGCATGAATTGGAGGACCCGGTTTTCTACTTCTATGACTGCAGTTCTATATATCCTACCGCTGACTGGAGAACAAAAAAAAATATAGGCCCCGACTCACTGCCACAGCCCCTAACAGCACCATAGTTTAGTTTATGGTGTTTAAGGGGGGGGGGGGGGTGACAGGTTCCCTTTAATTGAGATCACCAATCCAGATCCTTCAAAATACAGTATTCAGATACCAGAAGAGACCTCCTAAATATACACGTAGCTAGATCCCAGAAGTTATAAAATTGGGACCCCCCTCCTTATATTTACATACAAGACCCCTAAAGCTAAAGGGGTTCTGACATGAATCCAATTTTTATGCTTTAGCAGCCATTGTTCCTTGGTCTGTTTAATGGGAACCCATGATTAATGGCTGCTAAAACATAAAAATCTTACTTACCTTTGCTCCTGATGTTGTTCTGCAGCAGGGTCATCTCCCAGCAGGCTCCTCTTCTTCCTCCGACAAGCCCCCACCCCCTCCCTTTGGGGAATCCGCGCATGCGCAGTGGAGAGGTGCCCTCTGACATGAGTCAGGACGGGCCGCGTCTCCACTGCGCACACGCAGAATCTCGGCGTTCAGCCAGGACGGATGGGCCGCCCACAGCAAGCACTGCTTGTGACGTGCTTGCTGTGGGCGGCCCGTCCGTTCACCCCAGAAGTGGCTGACGGGCGGAGCAGAGCAGGAAGCGGTCATTTTGACTGCTCCTGCTCTGCTTCTAGAAACCACAGAAGATGCCAGATGGAGGGGACATGCCTGGCGATCAGTTCTGGCCAGGCAAGGTAAGCAAAAATTTGTGTGTGTCCATTTACCTGTAAAGATAATTACATTGTTATCAGTGCTCCCGTGGAGAATACACCACCATGGACGGCAAACAGCATGCTGTCAGTGTCATCTTCTCTCCAGCTTAATGATGGATTTTAAGCTCACCTAAAAATCATCGATCAGCCGAAGAGTGAAAGATGAAAGCATTTACACACAATTATCGCTCAAACGATGGTTTGAGCGAATTTTGAGCAATAATCATGTGTAAATGGGCCTTTATTCAAGTCCCAGACAAGGCAAAACAAATATTGAGTCCGTAGACCAGACTCTATACTTCTCCCTCACACTCTGCTCGGGATACCGTGCATTGTGCCCTGGCGTCATTCAGCATCAGGATGTTGTATGCACCTCCAAATACAAGTAGAAACGGACGCCTTCAGGTCCCAGTGCAGTGGTGTGCAGGGCTGAAAAACAACAGAGCGAGGAGGGGAAGTATACAGTCTGCAGTTTATTGTACTAATCCCATAAATCATGGCTGTTTGCTTATTGCTTTGCCTGCACCCTATTCTTAATCTCCTTCCCCAGTGACAGGGTGAAAACCATGTATAGGCTGACTGGGTGAAGTTGATATATCGTCAATATTGCAGTCCCAAAAACATGTTTAAAAACACAAGATGTTAAAAACTACTAATAAAAGATTACCTTAAATGGTAAGACGAGGCGAACGGTATGATGAGACTTCGTTATCTAGGCGCACTGTAAATCCATCTGTAGATAGAACACATATATGATCAGCCACGGGAAAGAAAATACTAATCACCACAATACAGTCCAAAAAGGACCCCAGAAACAGATCCTATATTGACGTCCATATAATGGGATAATCCAAGTGATCAAAAAGCATTAGAATAAGTTCAGAACTGCAGGCGCACCCTTAACTAAAACAAGGACAAATTCAGTGAAATTGAAAGAATGTAACATTCACTTTCAGCATTGCCTGACGGATGTTGCAATGTGGACTGCAATACAAAGTATTCCCAGACGGGTATTGCGGAAGCCCAATACCTCGCCCTCGTAAACCAACATTGGCACCTCTTCCACGGTCAACTGTGCTGAACTTCTTTATAGGCAATACTAGCAATATTTAGAAAATACAATCGCGCTCGTCAGTTTTACCATAAAAGGAGCACAAACTAGACGACCCTGCAGAAAGCAGATCCATGGTCTTCAACGAAAATCCAATAGTTAATTAAAAACAGGCCACTTCCGGAGAAGGCTGCTGCGGATAACGACACTTGGGAGCCGCGAGAGTCACCGCTCATCTCCAGTAATAAACTAAAACACATTTCACGTTCTCTAATCATTGTTTATATTCTCACTGTAATTCCAAGAACATGAAACGTGTAAATAGGAAATGCCGAACGTTTGAACGTCAGTCAAGTTCCAATTCCGAATCTCCCCTCCAAGGACATTCTTCAGACAACGCTGAGGAACAATGGAGACAACGGAGCTGATGTAAGACCACATCCACAGCTGGTGGAGGGCTCCAGACTGCGGCGGTACATCGGCCCTACTCCACCTCTCTATATGCCTCACACATCATAGAGGTCGGGGATTATCATGGAGCCATTTGCCACCGCTACACAGAGGGAGGCGCTCCGTTGTGATGAAGATAAGCCCCTTTATCTCCAGCCTTTTTTGTGTCTTAACCATTAAGCAATTTTCATCACCACTTAGCAAGAGCCATAACTTCTGGTCATAGCCGTATGGGCTTGTTTTCTTTGGGACGAGTTGTATATTTGATATGGCACCATTCTTGGGTATATATAATCTATTGTGTAACTATTAATACAAAAAGACTTTGCGTCACACATTCCAAGGTCGGAGCATTTTTATTTTACCGTCAATGGAGCTGTGCGAGTTCTTGTTTTTGTGGGACAACTTGTATTTATTTGTACCATTTTGAGGTATTTACACAATATTTTGATTTTTTATTGCCATTTAAAGGAAAAAAAAAAAAAAAGATTAACAAAACTGCTAGTTTGGCCTTTTTTAACTCTTTTTTAACTCTTTATGGAATTCATAAATAATTAATATTTTATAGTATGCTTTGTAATGATGTGGCAATAGCAATTATGTGCTTTTTTTTGTTCTTTTCTTAATATTTAAAGCCTTGTGTAAGAAGAAAAAAAAAACTTTTGCATAAAAACACTTACATGCTGCGGTCAGCAATGACTGCGGGATCTGCAGAGTTAAATGGTATAGAGGAGTGATTGGATGATCAAGTCTTCATCTTTTTACTCCTTTTCTGGGGATGGAATGGGGGGGGGGGGGGGGAGTGATAACATGAAGAAAAGTCCATGTTACCCTCTGGGACAGAGGGGAAAATAGAACAATCACAAATCTTATATGCCATCTGCTCATCCCTCCTCCCCCTCCCTCTCAACACACTGAAAAGTGTGGGCTGTAAATTCAATATTCCCGGACCCACTTCAAGTGGCTGTAGTTGTGGGTGTGTAAGTGCTACCAACATGCAGAATATTGGCCTAATGTCAGTAGTGCTGACGGCACCAGAAGTTACAGCCATTTCAGGTAGAACGAGTTCTGTTTGTCCAAAACTATAAATGTATTTTTCCTGTAGAATTAACAGAGCTCATCCTGCTGGGGGAAAGTGAAAGCGGCTTTCCGGTTTATCCTGGGTACTCCATTTGTTCCGTCCTGCCACAGATCCACCAGTATCAGGGCAGCTCCTTGTTCTTCCAAGATGGTTACAGTGCCCATATCACTACTCTGTGCATAGGTAGTCTAAGACATGCTGCTCTCCATTTGGCCAGTGAGTCGTATGAGAAGAGCTGGCCAATCAGAAAGTCGGTGTTGTGTCAGACTAGCAATGCACAGTATATGCAATGGGTAGTCAGAGAAGTGCTGCAGCCATCTTAGAAGACTAAAAAGGTGCCTAGGAATCGGGAGAACATCCAAATAATTCAGCAGGTCATAATACCCCACCCCATGTGCTCTAAGGATCGCTTTAAAAAGGAAGCCATCAGCAGCTTTGGACCAATGCAGCTGGGTTATGATCATGTGATAACGGGCCAGATCAGCATTAGCTATGGAGAGTCTGGAAGTCATCTCCAGTATCATCCGGAACATGTGCAGCGAAGTACAGCGTACTGTCCTGTCATTCATTTGCACAAGTATCCACTTTTTTTCCTAACTAACCCCAAAATGGATGTTTTTCACTGAGACCTCTTTAGACGCTACAGCCAGCTTCATAATTGCATACTGGCAGGTGCCCTTTAAGAGGGCACTTTTTTTTTACTACTTTTTGCATTGTACAACAGTGTTATAAACCCAAAGGTCTGTGAGGGTAGAAGCCTGCTCAACATGGCTACACTGGCCTAAGACCTCCTGTAAACGGAAACCATACCCAAGAACAATCTGAGCAAACAGCAGAATAGTGAGCGCAGCTCTGGCCTATAATACAAGCTGTAACTCAGGATTAGTACAAGTGACGCAATATATTTATTGACATCAGGGCTCATTGGCATCAGCGTTACGGCTCAGTTAGAGCTTTCCATCGGTTTTTGGAGCAGAAAAACTGAATTAGACTTTTCCTTGTTTCCTTGCATTGATGTCAAAATGAATGGAAACCTAACAGAATTGAAGCAAACTAAAATTTATAGGACAAAAAAAAAAAAAACTAGTTATTTATTACACAAATGCTAGCCTTAGCTAATCTTAGTATCCAATATGGATAGAGTGCTAAATAAGCCCAGTGATCACTGTAATATACCACAATCATTATGCAACACTCAATGATATTCTGACCATCTTAGGCCAAAGCTTGTGGCTCACCTGAACTCGCCATGCAATTTTTGATCACATACGTTTCTTGAGCACAAAAAGTCGTCTCATTCCAAAAATAATTTACCTTCTCATGATTTCTAAACTAATTATACATCCATGCAAAACTTACACTTATTTTATTATTTGACGTCCGCAAGTGCATAGGACCTTCACAGGCATTGATATTTTCCCATCTAGAAGGTCTGGGAACAAAATGAAAAACATCGAATCTTGTAGAGCAAAAAATTCTCTTCCAAATAGAACAAAAATGAAAAGAAAAAAAAAATGGAGTACATTCCGATTTTCACCTTTGAAAAAGGGAAAAATTAGCAAAAGTGGTTTTTGCCATTTTTGACTCATTGTATCTTAAGAGCTATGCATCCTTTTGGGTCCATAATGTGAATAATGAGAAACATTTCTATGGAGTACACATTGATAAATTCATAGCTGAGTTGGATTGCATTGATTATGAGTTATTACTGCTTAAAATATGAATTTTATTTTGCGCGATAGAATTTTTCAGCTGTTTTAACATGCAATGGTGGCAGAATGATGATAAGAGTGGCAGTCTGAGGAGCTTAGCTGGATTCAGCACCAAAAGTTCTCCTAGTGTGTGAAGTTTCATTGCTCTAGAGTCATTGGAACTGGCTTGGCAATGGATTGAAATCGCCACTTTTTTCAGGTTGCGCGCTGTAATCACATGACCTGTAGCTCGTGAACCAAAGCACTTTGAAGCCTAATATTCTGGCTATCTTAGTTTAGGGTCAGGGTCTATCTTTGTGCAAAGTTTCATTGAAATCTGAGATGGTCAACCGGGAGCATTGGTTGAACTGACACGGAATGACCCATATGTTAATACTTCCAATATTGTCAGCGGCATGCTTTCTACTAACATTCAATATACTTGAACTATTATTTCCCTCAAATCAACCTGCAAATGTCTGGCGAGTTCTCCCAAAGATGATAACGCTGTTCATGCTTCCTGACCCAACATACCAGTTTGTCCCAAAGATGTTTAATAGGGTTCGGGTTCTGTACAGGCCAGTCCAGGTGTAGAACATCCATAGCCTCAACTTAAAACAGCGTTGTCACAACACATTTTTATCTTGGAAGTATGGCTGACCATTCCTAGAGTATTACCACATTGCCAGCAGCACATTATTGTCTAGAATGTCAGGGTTCACCTCCGTGTTCATGGTTCTTGCCAATACAACCAACATCCCCAGACCATAGCAGAGGCTCCGCCTTATTTAACGGTTGACACAACACAATTAGGCAAAAAGTGTTCTCCACACCCGGGTACCTCCATCTGATTTGAAGACGTAGTAGTGCAACCGATTGCTCCATGAGCATTCTTCCATTGCTCAACTGTCCAATGACTACGATCTCTGCACCATTGTAGACGGGCCAACGCATCGTACATCATGACGGCTGGCTTGTGTGCGTGCAGCTGTATAACCGGTACATCCAAAAGTGTGCAGTTCCCATCACAAACTATGGCTGACACCTCCAAGGGTCTACAGCTTATGTAGCATAGCTGAGGACACGCAACATGTTCATAACACAATCTATTCTACTGATATGGGTGTCCAAGTACTTTCGTAGGATAATGTATGTACCACATATTTGCTCACCTGCCACAGTTGGTTGGTTTTTAGCATAACGAAAAAACCCAAGTGATTGTTGGGCTCTGTAAACAGGAGCCGCTCAATAATTGAGTGATTCCCATTTACTGTGGATGGAGGCAGGCGGCCAGAAGGATCCCCACCGGCTGCGCCAGCATGCACTGCACCATTCCTGTATAAAAGGGCAAGTCATCACCAAGCGGCAGCGCATGGGATGGCTGTTGGAAGATAACCTCCCATGTAGAAGGGATCTTAACCCTTTCCAATCCAATTTGTATCCTGGTTTTCCTAGGGGGCTTACTCTTTTTCTGCAGTTATACAATGACGCTATCTGCTGGCTAAAGCCTGTACTGCATGAGGTGACACATTGGATAGGCTCCGACAACAGAGACGCTGGCAATATACAGTAAGAGAACCCCGACGGACGTCTTCCAACATCAGAGCTGTACAGCCTTAAATCATAATGTCTTCAGAGGTCAGACAGTGGATTGAAAAGGGTTAAAATAGAGACAAAATGTGAACATGAAGTAGATTTCCTCTGTTTTTTCCTTTCTTTAAAGGAGCACATGAAAAGCAACGCACAAAAAACGTGATGCAACATACATAGTGCAACCAATGGTTTTAGGCAAGGAGAGCCGTCATATTGAGGCAAGTTCAACTTGCTACTACAACAATTTTTGGGCAATATGAATAGGTCATGAGGCGTCATCATTATGCTGCAAGTAGCGCCATTTCTGAGGCTCCAGAGTTTCACGGCTCAAGTCTGTCTGATCTATACTCATTGTGCTCATAAACATGCAAGCAACAATGTAGGATTCCAAATCAGATCTCATTTATGATCATGGAGCGAGGATTAAGCCATCACTCCAATTTCAAAAATGTCAAGGAAAAATCTACACAAAATCGCGTTGTGGGGTGAAGTGAAGTGAGAGGCAAGCTTTTAAATCCATTTAGAGCATGAATATTAATAAGAGCACAGTACATGTTATCTTGTGCTTAACCTGACCCAATTAACATCACATTTGTCAAACGACATGACAGGTACATTCTGAAGTCGCTAATTTTAGTACAGCGTCTCTCAAGAGGAATAAAACCAAAGAGACTGTCAAAAACATGCAAATGTATGAAAAAGGTTCTTAAACAGCTGCATGCTTTTGCATCGGACTTCAATTATACACAAAAATGTTTAAGAATTGGAAAAAGTGTCTATTTCAATCCCAGACAACCCCTTTACTATGGACATTTAGCTAGCTACTAGAGATGAGCGAATGTGCTCGGCCCCGCCCCTTTTTCGCCCGAATACCGCGATTTTCGAGTACTTCCGTACTCGGGCGGAAAAATTCGGGGGTCGCCGTGGCGGCGCGGGGGGTTGCAGCGGGGAGTGGGGGGGGGGGGGGGGGAGAAGGAGAGAGAGAGAGGTCTCCCCCCTGTTCCCCGCTGCTACCCCCGCCCCCCGGCTCACCCGAGTAGTGAAGTACTCGAAAATCGCGGTATTCGGGCGAAAAAGGGGCGGGGCCGAGCACGTTCGCTCATCTCTACTAGCTACCTTTCAGATAAATGGCCATCCATACACCTCTCAGGGGGGGTGATAGTAGACGTTCAGAATGTATATTACACACACACACACACACACACACACACACACACACACACACACACTTCAGTTTTAGATTTCCCCCTACTTCCTCTATGCTGTCAGCTAGCAAAAATCGCATGATATCACATTAACAGCCAGACCCAGTACCATCTCTGCCTGCTGGAAGGACAGTGTAATCAATATTATGCTCTATATTCACCTGAAAAAGCTAAAGACCATACGGATACAGTCAAAAAGATGACCTGTCAACTTCACTACAACTGTGACAGCAAAAAAAGCCAACTGCACACACCGATTCCGCATGAGGCATCCCGCACAGAATCCGCCCGTGCCCACGACTGGCAACCCTGCATACCCGTTTGCGCCTTTCTTTTGTACGGTGGATGTGCTGGCCGGTGCACATGCGCAGTCCAGATTTCCCCGCGCCGTCACTAGGCAATGACATGGTTCCAGCAAATTTTCCGGAATGGTTATTCCAGATATGCTGCAGATCGGACTGCTTCCGTTGACTTCAATGGAAGCCATCCATGCAGAAAATGCTCCGAAACAGAGCATGCTGCAATTTTCCTCTGTCAGTGGAAATTGCAGCTCATTCCTGCTCGTGTGCATGGAACAATCACTTTTGCATTGCATCCTATGGATGGAGATTGCTGCAGAACCCAGTGGAAGGCGCCCAACGCAGATTCTGCAGCAAAAATCTGCCCGTGTGCATTCGGCCTAACTGATCAGGTTTCTGTCCCTCCTGTGAAAAGCCTGTGTGGTACAGTCCATGCAATTTCCACATACAGGATGTTCTGGTGAGTGAAATAAGTGACTCCTGAAGAGAACAGAGAGACAAGTAATTCACAGTGGTAACAATAAGATCAACATGATATAATGGAGTGTTGGGGGGGGGGGGGGGGTATTTGAAGTTTTTAGATAGAAAGAAAAAAACTAAAGAAAAAACTAAAATACTACTAGCTCATATACTGGGTGTCTACTGACTAAAAGAAAAAATAAAATAAAGTTCTGTTAAGCCAAAACTTGGAGAAAAAGTTGTCTAAAAATTATATACATCACTTCCTAATTAAAGGGTCACATCTCTATATCTGTGACCGGCCTTAACCCTTTCCAATCCCGTCTGACCTCTGAAGACATTATGATTTAAGGCTGTACAGCTCCGATGTTGGAAGACGTCCGCCGGGGTTCTCTTACTGTATATTGCCAGCCTCTCTGCTGTCGGAGCCTAATTAACATGTCACCTCATGCAGTACTGGCTTTAGCCAGGAGATAGCGCCATTGAATAATGGCAGAAAAAAAAAAAGTAAGCCCCCTAGGAAAACCAGACTATAATATGTATTGGAAAGGGTTAAGTCACAGAGCACACAAATGGTAACTGGGGCCTCTATACCAGCACATTGTGCAGATCTACAACACTACAATGTATTTTGGCAAATTGTAATGTGTAAATGTAAGGCCTTTGCCTGGGGCCGGTATAAATGATTTGACATCACGATTTGGAAGCATTTCTCAATAGGCCCTTTCATAATGGTCTGACCGGTTATTACAGGACCAAGTAAACTCTTATTTTATAGACTTAAGACAAATGCCTCCCTCCCCTCGTTAGGCTCAGTAATGGACCAGTCACATTAGTGGTAAAGATCCTGAAGTGTAAGAAGTTTGTAACAATACTTCTGGTACCGATCTTCCATCTGCATTGTCTATAGCCCAACATGGCATTGCTGATAACTCCAGCAGCATGTGAGGGCTGAATGTAACCAGCGAGCCAAGAACTTCCGTCTAGTTCCTTGGTGCCCTAGAAAACCCCTTTCATTTCATTTTTAGAATCTGGGAAGAAAAGAAAAAAAATTATACTCAAGAAAAAGGGCATCAATACGTAGGCCGGCTTCACACGGACGTAATTGAGCAAAACACCAGAACTAGAACCCATTGATTTTAATTGATTTGTCAACATTTCCTTAATTTGGCGCACACATTTCGATAGCACAAAAAATAAAAACACGTTTTATTTTTCTGCGTATTTGCACCCCAGAGATCCCCATAGGAGTCAATGGGGGTGGACAAATAGGCGGTCATTACAGAAGGCAATGTCTGAAACAGTGCATAACTCCGCTGGAAAAAAAGAATTCGTCTGGGATTCATTAGACTTATTAGCCATTTTAATCAAGGGTAAAGAGGGGGCCCATGTCCAAAAAAAATGCCTGAGGGCAGAAAAAGTACGGTAAAATACAGTAAACAAAAAAAAGCTTTGTTTATAGCACAGAAAAGTTATGTAAAAGGCGTAGACAATTGCGCATACGTCCGTGTGAGGCTAGCCTTAGTGTTTACACTTATGTATTAACACAGACATAGGCAATAGGCAGCCTGAGGTTTGTTCCACCCTTCCGAGGCACACGAATATGAAGCCCATTCTTCTGGATGTAGTCATATACATGAGAGATCTTATCACGTCCCCCTGAACACATCGCCCATTGGTTTCAACGGGGCCTTTAAAGTATCACATGGCTTTCGCACGCGAGTGCGATGTGAGCTTTTCCATTGAAATCAATGGAAAACACTTCCAATCCAATATTGCGCGAGAGGATTGGAACTTCACGGATGCAACGTTTTTGCCTACAAATAGCCCCTCATCCGCAGGTAGATTGTACTTTTCATGAGCGTGAAATCTTGCCGAGTTTCATGGCTTGATATCACGCTCGCCGGTGTGCAGGTAGCCTAAGGGTCTGTCCACATCGCCACTCCCGATTTCCTTGGTTCTGGCTCCATCATGGGGGAAAACAAAAATCACTTAAATGCCGGATAGGGCACATCCTGGACATGGGTAATGGCTAATACACCCCATCAAGTATTAAGGGGTCGGTGGGGTTACGTGGCATTACAACAACCACAGAGCGCTTGTACGGCTTTCATTTCCTGTCTGCTGCGGTTACTTCTCTCAGAGTACTGAGCATTGAAACAATCACTGAAGCAATTTACACAGTTAACCCTTTTTTTCCTTCAAACTAACATCGAGAAACGCGTGAACGCTCAGAATATAAACTATTACGCTACATCTGACCAGAGATGGCAATTTGCAAAATGCTCAAAAAGTTTCATTGAGGTGGTCCATTATATTACTCTGCACCGAATACCAACTTCTGCAAAACACAGGCCACAAATCTCGCCGGATTTCAATATTTCCCTCCAATATTGTAGTGAAATGCCGGAGGGAAACTAATACATCCGGTGCCATACTTACCTATGGGATGATCCACGGCATCCGGAAAGTCAGTTTTGATGCCTGACGCCTCTCAGTACCAAAAAGAAACATACTGCATGCGGTCTGTCTGGCTGTGGACACCAGCCCGGTACAAAAAGGGCACCAAACTGGTACCAGTTGTGTCCGGCGCCAGTGACACAACCGATATACTGTATGGGGCTGGGTCACACCACCATATATGTTTTACCAACCTGTATGCCCGTGTTATACGCAGTAGCTCGTAGGCAATTACATTGCCTCATACAGTTTGGATCACATTAGCGTGCTGACGTTGAGTAATATGCCAGATATCACGCTCGCCCACGCGCGTTATCACACTGATGAGGAATTTTTCTGGCAAAAATGCCTCCCATCCCTTATGTGAAGTAGCGATCCTCCGGCGCGGCTTTCAGACACGTCAAAAGATCGGCAAGAGCTTGCCATGGTTTACAAAACATTGCTCATGTATATGACTCCATTCAAAAGAAGTTCATATTCACGCAAGATTTGAGAGTCTCGTAATGGACAAAACTCGCACGTGTTAAAACCGTTTTAACAGTTCGGGCACAACCGACGTTCCACTGTTAAATAAGCAGATTTGTATCTCGGGAATATGGAACCGTTGGGTGCTCCCCTCTGATGTCATGTTTACAGAACGCCACAGGTGCGGCAGCCAATGACAGAGCTCAGTGCTGGATTGTAGAGGTCTGTCATTGGCTGCAGCACCTGTGATGTCCCATAAACTGGAAGGGACTGCAGCCTGTGAAACAAAGGAGCAGGCAACGGAGTGGGCGAGCATACGCCAATTAGTCATGTTACAGCATGGGGGATGGGGTTTAACTTAATTACAACTCAAGACAACCCTTGAAACATCTTGTTTGTCCCCAACATGTTCTACGCACGTCACAAGTCATGCGATCAAGCTGTACACACAGATGATCGCTTTCTACTGACAGGCAATCGTAACGGATGTCATAAGAGACTGCATATGTCTGTGGAGAAGGAGCGTGTGATCTTAGAAGAACCGAAAGTCCTTGACTTCAGGCATTCATGGTGAGTGATCTCAGCAACAAGTGAGGCGGCCCTCTCCAGCCATCAAAGGGCTCTCAGGACAGCGATGAAACAAATCCCAAGATTGCCCACATCTGAAACAAACACCACAAAGTGATAAAAAAACAACTGGAACGAACAAAACATGCAGCATGTGGAGAGAAGACCATCTGAATAGAGAAAAAAGATCTAACGAAGACGGCCTGAGCAAAACAAGTCTGGCCACCTCACTTTCTCTTAAAGGGGTACACCTACTGTTTATTCGCAAGACCTGTGGTGTCACCATTAGTAGCAATTAAGATAACCAATTGCTTTCGGGGCATCCTTATATCAGTTGGCTAAAAATGTTCTAGAATCAGTCAATCTGGTGACAACAGCAAATCTGTATTACCCATCTTTCACTCCTAATAAAGAAAGTTTTTAGGCAAAAATTTAAAAAAATGCAATACAGCATGCAAGATGAAAGATGCATGCCACATGGTATTGGTTCTTTTTACCACGTGAACCTTGGGGTGATGTAAGCCTATAAAGTGGCATATATGTCAGGAAATCATCTGGTACGGCTGACTGCCCGTAAACTACAGGATTACATCAACATTGCTAAAAACAAAAAAAAAAAATCTGGCAGCTTTTAGGTATCTCTGCCCTCCTGGTTCTACTTATTTAAAGGCCCAGGAGCACAATAATAGGTTAACGCATACAATGATTAGCTGCAGAGTGATAAAACTGCTCTGATATTGTATACAATGTACACGCAGAATCTCCCGTGTATCCACTTGCGATTTCCGTGCAATGCAATTTTAAACATTAGAAAGTCCTATTAACTTTCTTGCGATAAAATCGCGGGTAACAGCGACGCAATGCGAGATTTTTTCACACACAAAAGCATCACTGATGCTAACACTCAAACCAATTGCAGCCATTCAATGGCCAATCAGAGGCAACGCTTCCTGGAGGTGGAGATTTTCAAAGAAGTGATGCCTGAAAACAAGGGCTACGGACCTGAAGAGTCGCGGCGGAGCGGATAGCGCTTAGGTGATGTTGTTTGGGTTTTTTCTGCAGCTAGGACTTATTTTTGGTGTAAGGCTTATATTTCAAGCCAAGAAAAATTGTCTATCTATTGCAAATCCCTAAGTTCAATTAAACCGGTTGTCTATCTTTTCTCCTTAGGGAGAGTACCGAGAAGATGAATGAGGAGACTTCTAACGATCATTTATGCTCTTCTGGGTAACATGCAAATAAGGGAGATGGAGCAATACCTCTGCAGCACCACCTATTGGAAGGCAGCATTTCTGCAAGTCAATGTTAGACTCTTCATACAAGCCTTGTAACAATGACTGGGAATATTCATTTATCCTAACGGAACACAAATGTCAAACACAAGGTACGTGGGTCGAACCTGGTTTTCCGCCTTGTTTTATGTGGCCCATTTTCCGTGCATTAAACCTTAAAGGGGTTATTCAGGCAGCGCCCGCCAGGATACCACAGGGTTATAGCAGAAGCCGTTGCTCTGAACCCTGTGTAGTGGCCAGTAATCGTAATTGCAGGCAGTATCCCTGGGACTACTATGGGGGTGACTATAAGGGCTCGCACACACGAGTGTAAGCACATTTTGGTTGTAAAAATAGCAATTTTTGTTCATGCAAATACAGTGTAACACATGCATTTTTTGGACGCTCTGGCATGCATATTTGCACATGCAAAAAAGAATGCAGACAGGATCATTGAACTGGTGCACAAACATGCAGGGAATATAAAGGTTTCCTGCATAGTCACTGTCCATTTGCGCCCCCCAACACCCCATCCCTCTCTATCCCCACCCCCCATTCAGTTCAACAGTCTATTTTGGTGTGCAATAAGTGCCAAAATAGGTCATGCCACATTTTTCACACAACTGTACATTGCGTATAAAAAATAAAAAAAAACTCATTTGAATGAGCCCATTGAATAGTGGGTGCTATTCACTGCATATTGCGCACGCAAAAAACTTGACGCGTAATATGCAGCGCAAATACCTCCATGTGAACAAACCTTTACTATACAATTACAATCTGCGCTTAGGAGGCAACCATAAAGCTAATGTAACAGAGCATACAGACAATAGGCCATACTAATAGGACAACCCCTTTAAGGCCCAGGTCAATTCATAGGACATGATTTTAGTAGTCGGTGTTCACACGAAGTCAAGCAGCTCATCCTTCCACGGAGGAAAAAAGCCATATATGCAGTGAGCAAACAAATACGCTTCGTCCTCACGGATATGTGGTGATCTAGCACAGCAAGACGTCTGACGTCACCCAATCTGGAGTTCATTATGGGCCGGAAACACATCATCTCATAAACATACAATGTACCACAACCAGAATCAGCGTCGCTTGTCTTCTACAAATACTAATCTAGAGTCATCGGATGAGTTCTCTTATCTGTCTTTGCAGAATGCAGGATATGTCCTAGCAAAAAAATAAACTTTTCTATGAAAAAAAAAAAAAATTATAGCCCTACTGTCTTACTGGGAATGTTCTCGTAATAGACAGTAAAAAAAAAAAAAAGTTTTAGTGCCACGCTAGGTCTGTATCCCTGGAAAGCAGCCCTAATATCAAAAGGGGTTTTCTGGGACTAAAACGGCCCATCCAAAAAAAAGGCAACCATACTACTTAGACACCTGTCAATATTCCTGCCCTCTTTGATACGCAAGCCAAGCTGAGCCATATGGAGAGAGGAGTAAGTTATTATACACATCTGGTGGCTGCTCATCTCCCATGAGAACAAATCGGGCATGCTGAAATCCAATATCCTTCTTTCATCCAACATTTGTCGGCAAGTGAGAGTCAAGACACCTCACCAACATATTAGGTGGTCATCTAACCACCATAAAATTAGTAGGTTTGCCAATGCTCATCTAAGCCAGTCTTTGGCCAGCAAAGGCTCCAACCCTGGGAAACCCAATGGCCATCAAAACGAAGAGGCCATGGAGATCTACGGGGGTACCTGCAGCCCACACTTTGGTCATCTAAGCACAGTAGCTCAGATGAGCGGTGGAACTGCTTTATAGGGGTTGTTACATGGACACAAATTATTCCCTGTCCAGATGACAGAATATTTGCTGATCGTGGGGGTCCAACCAATCCCAAGAGCCAGGGGCTGTCCGTGTCTCTGAATGAATGGGCTGCTACCCCAGTAGAAATGGGATTGCCACAGATGGAGTTCTACACTTGACCATCTCCGGAAGTCCATCTGAAGTGAATGGTAGTCCACAGGCATGACCATCTCTACATTCATTCCGATACACCTGGGATCCCCATGATGCGTCCCAGTGGTCAGACACCCACCAACAGGGCATTGTTTGTTTTGCATACATCCACAAATAGGGGATTGTTTGTTTCTTGGACAACCCGTTTAGAAGTGTTCAACAAGTCCACTAGACATTGACATTCCACCACTAGATGATGCCTTGGATGAAGGAGCACAGCAGGGTTGCCATCTTCTGGTGACTCGGCCGCCATGAGGTTCCACATACAGTAGCTGGACATTTAAATGGTCTGTGACAGCTGCTTCTTTTTACAAGGTGACTGACCTAGCAGCGTAGGCATCCTTACACAGCTAAAACAATACACACAAATGCGATGACAGGAGGTAGTTTATGCAGGGGGGGGGGGGGCAGAAGCTTTAGGGCTCATGTCCACGGGCAAAATGAGATTTAAAATCCGCAGCGGATCTCCCGCGCGCGGATCCGCACCCCATAGGGATGCATTGACCACCCGCGGGTAGATAAATACCCGCGGATCGTCAATAAAAGGGATTTAAAAAAAAAAAGGAGCATGAAAAAATCTGGACCATGCTCCATTTTCGTGCGGGTCTCCCGCGGGGTCGGCTCCCGCGGGCTTCTATTGAAGCCTATGGAAGCCGTCCGGATCCGCGGGAGACCTAAAATAGGAATTTCAAGGATTTACTCACCCGCAGCAGGCCGCGAAGCTCTTCTCTTCCTCACGGCCGCATCTCCCTTGCTTCGGCTCGGCGGATGTGCCCGGCGCATGCGCGCGGCACGTCGACGACGTGCCGCCGGCGTAAGGAATTCATCCGCCGGCCGAAAAAGAAGATCCAGCCGTGAGGAAGAGCAGAGCTTCGCTGCCCGCTACGGATAGGTAAATTCCTTTTTATTCGTATTTTCAGCGCTCATGTCCGCGGGGCAGGAGGGACCCGCTGCAGATTCTACATGTAGAATCCGTAGCGGGCCCGATTTTCCCCGTGGACATGAGGCCTTAGGCTTTATTATTGGAAACCCCAGCGTGCTTGCTATATCCCAGAAGACAATATAAACAACCCTCGAAGTGTACTCACATTACTCAAGATGGAGCTCTGATTAGGCAACTCCAAGTTCCTACCATCGGAGAGGCTTCCTCTCTAAGAAAGTTTGACGTGATAAGAACCCTACAGAGTTGTATGAAATAGAAAACTTCTGTCAACTCGCTAAAACCGTCAGAACACACATCAGGCAGTCTGTGTTCTGTGAATAGACCTCTGATTGCAGCAGTCACACTGCGCTTAGATACACTGCCGCAGCATTATGAGCAATTGTGAATAGTGTGAGACAGTGACCGGCAAAGTGCTGGAGGGCCGTTACATTTCGCCTAGGATGCTCTCCTATGCGGCTTTAGGGAGCACTTGGGCAGATACGTGCCACCGAGCAGCCTGGGCTCGGTGGAGGAAGCCGGCAGTATGGTGTCAGTAACACTAAGTTACTGACACGTTGTAGCAAGTAAGTGGCTCCAAGCCGCATAATCTGGGCTGGCTTTTCCTGGAGTGACCAAAGTGAAGGGTGGGATGGCCACTCCCACGTACCAGGTGGGGCTGGTACCAGGCCTTATAAAGCCTGGGCCTACAGGGCCTAGAGGGAGAGCTGAGACCTCTGCAGGTCTGAGAGTCCTGGCTGGCTGTGTGCAGGAGCCATTTGTGTTACCAGTGTGTAGACAGGGACGCTCCAGGTATAGTAAGTGCTCAGACGAGCAGGATTTACGTTATGTTTGCCTGATGTTAAGGCCTGTATTTTGCTTTTGCTTGCTGGGAAATAAACCCAGGCAAAGCCTGGACTAAAGACTTTATCCTATGTGTCACTGTCTCTGACTGCTTATGCCCAGGTTGCTACCGATCCTAAACGCTAATCCCTCACAATAGTCACAACACACAGACTGCCACAAGCAGCGCTTGTCTTTTACCAACAGTTCCTACGGGCAAGAGAAACCATTTAAAGGTGTATTCCGGGAATGGGACCTTTATTCCGAGCTTTCACCCATCCACTGGATGCATGGAAATGGATAGATCAGTAAGAGTCTGACCACTGGAGCTTCAACCAGTACTGAGAACGGGGGTCCTGTCCCCCCTTCCCCATCCTCCTTGTTGCACCTTCAAACTGACAAGATGGAACGGAGCACAGGTCACACTTATGACTGCTGGAAATAGAAATAGCCAGGTGCTTTGTTCTCATCAAAATGAATGGAGCAGCGGTGGCTTCACAAGCACAACCCGAGCTCCATTCAATGAGGTCACTGTGGGTGGGAGACGCAACCCAGAAGTGAGGAGGATGGGGACACGGGATCCCTGTTCCCAGGAACAGTGGTGTTCTCAGCGGTTGGACCCCCACTAATTTATCCCGTTTTTACCTCCAAAGGATTATTACCCAGTATTATGGAAATGACTCCAAACCCCTTTAACCCCTTAAAGAACAGCAATCTCTCAGTTTTTTGCTGTTACTTTTTGTCTCTGATCCAAGACGTTAACTTTGTCAACTTTTTCATTGACATGCCTAGAGGAGAGATTGTTTTATGTGGTACAAGATGCATTTTTATTGGTACTATTTAATTTACCATTTAATTTGTAATTGGGGTGATATGGAGAGAGAAAAAAAAAAAGACACACACCACACCACACATGCCATTTTTGGAGGGGCACCTCTGGCTAACTGCTTGGCAGTCAGCACTGGCCATGGCATCTAAGGAGTTAAATGGCTACCGTCAGCTGTACAAAAGCCGGGTAGCAAGTGGGTTCAGCTCTTAAGCCCACTTCATACTCCCCTCAAAAACCAATGAGGTACATGTGCATCACTGGTCACTGAGGGGTTAAAGAACCGTTTCAAAAATACCAATTTCTAGAGACATTGCCTAGCAGAATCCACGGCACACAAACAGCTTCACCAGATTTCCAATGGTTGAATGTGAAACGCTATTGTAACATACAGGAAACACATCATATGCTACGTTCCAATCTGTTATGGGTCTTGATTAAGAATATCTGTAATGGGAGGTCAGAAGGGATAACAGTGGTGCGTAGTAGCACGCCCCGCTGAGTTGCTTTCTTAATAAGTTTGACTAAGCTACGTCTTCCTTGTAGACCACTTCTCGCTTTTCAAAAAGTCTTCAAAACCACATCAAAAACTTAAAAAAAAAAAAGAAAAGAGCAAAAGATATAGCAAAACTAGCAAGCTAGCAGGTACACCAGCCGATGACCGCTTTAAAAAAAAACACTAATCGGCGATCGTTTTAGCAATAATCGGTGCGCGTAGATGTGTGCCCGTTGTGCGCTTTTCAGGCACTGCCAGCTGATCGTTAAATTCACTGCAACCTAAAAATCTTTGTTCAGCCTTATCAGCAGTTCTCCACAGGTAAATGCTGATAGCATTGTTTCCCCATAGAGAACAAAGGATCTGAGCTCAGATAATAGCCTGGGGCTATTAACTTCATTTAGTTAAGGCTTCATTTGCATACCTAATTAGTACTTAAGTAGCTGAGTAGCTACTTAATTTATGCAAAATGATCACTCAAAGCTGTCACTCAAACTGTCCTTTGAATGATCATCTGCTGGTGTAAATGGGCCTCAATTTGAAAATCGGTGGAAGTCTGACCACTGAGACGCCCACTGATCCAGAGAAAGGGGGAAGATAATGAAGTCAGACATCATAAGATTGTACAATATTGAATATTCTTTTTGTTGTGGTATATTGACCGTTAACATCGGCCTCATTAATCTAAACGGTTTAAAGCCACATTTACACCCAACGGTTATTGTTGGAACAGACAAACTTTTCTGCATACAGACAATAGTTTGAAAAACCTCTCCATTTCCCTCATTAGCTAAAGTAAACTCTGTATATGTGGTTTGCTCAGGGGGGGCGGGAGGTTTTTAATACCTGTGAAGAAGTCATTGTCATCTGCTGGCACGAACAAGTAGTCATTGTGTTTAGCAGGGCAAACAATCACCCCTCCCCGCAAGTCTTTCAGTCTGTCAAAGACTGAACAAATGCCATTTAAACAAAGTCAAAAGCAAACAACTAACGACTATTTTTATGCAAGCTGAAACTCGGCAATAAACGACAAGTGAGCGACTAGTGCACGTCCACCCGCGTTTACACAACAATTAGCACTCATTTGAACAAGTTATCGTTGCGTGTAAATAGGCCCTGACAGTAATTCCCGGAGAGACGCAGCGACTAATCAGATGAGCATGATTAAAGATTTCATCAGGATATATGTATAACTGAAAAACGGTATGAAGGAAAGTGGCTGCCTGCAATGCTGGAATATTCCTAGGGTGAAGACTGGGGGACAGAAATAAAATAAATAAATGATATACAAACATTGCGCCTAATTGCCTGTATTTTTATGTTACTTATGGAAGTTTGTTATCTAAACTGGTGATCTCATGCCATGTTTATGGGCTCATTCACACGGCCTTGTGTAAAACACTGTATGAGCCAGCTATCGCAGTGTAGGGCAGAGATTGTGTACTGAGCAGGGCTTCTTCACTGGTAGGATCCCGAAAACTGAACTTTTAATGTTAAACATATTAAGCTCATGACAAACATACAGATAAATATCGAGCAAATACCACCCTAATCCGAATTCGGATTAGGGTGGTATTTGCTTGATATTCATCTGTATGTTTGTCCTGAGCTCATACAGGTTTTAGTTAATTATCATTAAAAGTTAAGTTTTAGGGATCCTACCAGTGAAGAATCGATTGGATTCCTCTACCCCAGTGATATTCTACTGTGCATGACAGCGTATCTCGCCTCTCAGCGACGTTTCATATTTAACACAGTTCATATGCAACATAATTTAGTCCAGAAATGTTTTTTTGTAAAAGGTTTATTTTTTTCACCATTTTCAACAACTCTATGAGCGTGTAAAGGTACCCGTACATGGGGCAATTATTGCCCAGATTATCACTGGTAATAAAAAAAAATTCAGGTGATACTCAACCAATGTAGACGCAGCCGCTGACCGGGCACTGAGCAAGAAATCGAGCCCTTGTGAGAGTCGCTTGGTTTTTAGCAGAACTAAAAATAAAAGGACGTCGGTTCACGTAAAAGGGAGTCGCTCAACAATGAAGACTGCTGAATGGAGGAGGGTGCCAGAGCGATACCCAACCCGCTCCACCTCTCTTCACAGAATGACTATCACTCCTGTGTAAAGCAGAGGAGCGATAATGGGGACAGTCAGTGGGACAGCTGTCGGGGACTTATACGCCCCACAGTCGTTCTGACGGTACCTGAAGCCTCGCTACACCAGCTGGATCTTCCCAAGGATAACCACTACCCCGCGCCCATGTGATGCATCTAAGGCATCTCACACCAACCAGTCCCCCTGCTCTGTAGAGACCAGGAAGAAGAACACCGAGACCATGGTCTACAAATGGGCATCTCTAATGGGCTAGGCGTTGGTTACTTATGGAGGTTACTAGCAAGACTTTTTCCTTTTCTGGAGAAAAGACAAATTTCATAGTTTTTCTCAAGCTGCACTGGCTGCAGCTGCATCCCCCTCCTCTTCATCATCCATTTACCTTTATATTTTGGTTAACCTGAACATTTACAAAAGGGCCCGAGATGAGAATGGGGAACGACAGATAAAAGAATTCCTTCAGCAGTTTGGGTAAACGTCATTCAGGATTTACTGGAACCCATTAAAATGTTTATCTAGACAATACATTGCAGATGAACATACTTACGCATTTCGGACGTAGAGCACATTATTAATCCCAGCATGCATATACCTATCTCGTGATATGGAGCTGGCTTCTTTTCTTCGCATGCCAAAGGAGAACTACAGACTGCTAGAAAGTGAGGAAGATGCCACTTTTAACTATGGTACTTAATATACTGAAATGTAAACTTCTGCATGTATAGTATATGCATACCTCGGCAAGCTCAGAAACACCAACAGCACATAATCAACGCTATAGACAAACCCAAGATAGTCAGTGTGCCTAGAAATTTTCTGTTAGTGCCAAATATCTTTCTATGAAATTCTCATTCTGGGGCCACCGAGTAGAGTGACAAACTGAAGCTCACGCGCTGTAAGTGTGTCGTCCTCTCTGAACCAGGGAAATCAAGCCTAGGGAGAAGGAGATTGCAGCGCTGGTATGGCAGGGCAATTTAACAGGCAAGTACTGGGTCTTCTAATTTTATCTCATTTGCCCCAAAAGTCGCATTCACACAGCCCTATGAGTGTCAGACAGCACATGGACACCCATGTGATCCCATCTCCCCAGACCTTGCACATGGCATGTCCCATTCTGGTCTGAAAAAAATTTAATTTTCTCCATATTGACTATTATGGGCCGTGTGCAGTCTGTGGAACACAACCACAGCCCATGGCTCAAATATAAAGTTGTGTGAATGAGCCCTTATGGAAGTCTTATCCGACCCCAGAAAACCCCTTTAGGGTATCGTTTACACTGGGCGGAAATACTGAAGATTTTTTTCCACAGTGGAATTAGCTGCGTCAGATTCGGCCATGTGAACGTACCCTACAACTGACCTGTACTGCTGATGTGACTTTATGCGGCAGATCTCACTCCTTCCAACGATCAGCATCTGGTTTCTGCTGTGGAAAATCCATAACATGTGAACAGAGCCTTAATAGGACACGCCAGATCACACATGTACGCTTCAGCGGGAAATCCCACATGCTACAATACCTAGAAGTAAGTTTCCAGAAGTGACTGATTTACCAGTATAGAGCGCAGTCAGGGGGGGAATGAAAAGCAGATGTTATCTGCTGCTAATCTATGGCTTCTGACAGGCGATGATGTGCTGCCCCTTTAAGACTTTTCCATGGGCTTGAGCTGTACAACCCCCACTGGAAGAGCAATCAGATCCCGGGGGTCACAATAAAAAAAGAATGCTGACAAGAGTCAGCTGGAAGGAAAGCAGAAGAGCGCGGCGGCGCAGCACATCCACCCCGTCGGCTGCGGTAGAGGCTTGTCTGCACACTGTCAGCAGCTCTACGTTACCCCTGGTGCACACAGTCATCACAGCTGCACATCATATGGCCATAGGGAGCCCATGTCACTACAAAGGTGCCTCCATACCTAAGCGGATTCTCCTATAGGTCCAGCTCCCCCCCCTTCTATAATGTCATCCGTTATTCACATCCATACCAAAAAAAAAATAGCTGGCCCCAAATTTTTTTTTTTACCTGCACTGCTTGGCAATGGTTTTGACAAATCAGAATTGCGCATTTTGCATTTTATTTTTTGTATTTATTTTTTAGCTTCCAGCTGTCGCTTAGCAACTATAAATGGCGCACATAACACAATGTAATTGCATATGTACAGTGTTTATTATGCACTCAGAGAACAATAGGACTATCGTGCGGTAACTTAGAACATGCTGCTTTTTTTTTTTTTTTTTTACGCAATTAAAAAAAAACGCTAGTATGAGCGGGCAATGAAAATCAGTTCCCCTTCATTGACTCCATTTACCATGTTACACGCTATTAAATTACGCCTGTACGAGCCTTCCCTTAAAGGTAATTAACGTCTGTAGTATGACAAGTGATGGGACCATTTTTTTGCTTTCTCAAGAAATCCTTAAGAAAAGCCTCTGTATACACGGGAAGTCATCTGGAGCGACAGAACGGCCCACCAGATTTCCACAAGGGACGTATTACGGATTAGAGACCGCACACAAATAGCGATGACTAGAAGGTACCGACACTTTAGTAAGTTAGCGGGCACACGCAGCTTTGAAGCCATTTTGTTTCTTCGTTCTAATGCATCTCCCAAAATAACCCCGACTAAAAATCTCTTAAAGGACCCAACCGGTCAAGACAAACAAAGATGGCCGCTTTCGCCGACTACTGGACGCACACTGTGCATTAATATACATTAGGCTATAACACTACGAGCTGCTTTGATTGGCCAGTGCTGCCCATGTGAGCCCTGGAGGGTCACTTTAAGGCCCTTTAACAAGGTTCAATGATTAGGTGCAAATGTTCATTTCCCCAATCTTGGACCGGTGCGACTATAACCCACAATCCAGTAACAATTCGGCGGCTGATCGAATCTTTTAGGCGAGCATAAAAATGATCACTCATCGGCAGCACATTTCCAGGGGATATTCTGCCGACTAATGCAGTCTATATGGGGGCAAACGATCCTATTAATGTTCCCCGTTCCTCTGCTGCCTGCAAAAGCACCAAAATGCTATATTGTTGATTGGTGCTCGTTAAAGGTGTTTTTTTTTTCATTATTAATGACCCCGATAGGTCATCAATGGATCATTGAGGGTTCGCCACTCGGGATCCTTGCTGATCGCCAGGCTCGCTGTCAGCGTGGACAGTACTGGAAGCAGACAACGTTGTCAACATTGCAGTGGCCTGGTTTGGTACTGCAGGCACAGCTCCCATTGATTTGATAGATTGAGGGTTGTGCCCATAGTATCAAATTGGGATGATGTAATATTGATAATAGCTTGGAGTGCTGCGAGGAACACCCTAAAATTGCAATATGGGAGCCGTTGGGGTCAGTTTATAGGCCACTACCGATGCTCCAACTGCATGCCGGACTGCAGCTTCTATTCTGCTGACATTACAAATTGCTTGCCAATGCATGCAGGCAATTTCCTGTTGCCCCACAGGTTATTATAGTATTGCTCCCTGCTGTGAAATACCATCATGCTATAAGGGAACTGTGGTCTGCTAACATTGCTTGAAGGTGGAGCTTTCCTTTAAATACACCTTACAAGTCTTCCCGTGGGGAATCGTTACAAGTATCACTATTAAACCTCGAAGTAACAAACCGTAACTTGCCGCAATCTCCAAACCTGTCATTTAAGTGCTTGGCAGTCAAGGGGGTTAAATAATAAGACAGTTCCCAGGATACTTAGCAATGGAAGTACGTGCCCAGGATGCGCTCAAGGAGGGCCTGTCAGCTCAGTGCTATTACATTCCTCCTAAATTCACATGGCCCGCTGTGTTTGCCAAGAGCGAGCCGGCTGGGAGCACTTTACAGCTGTGTAATCCCAGCGCTGTGAGGAGCAGAGTTCTCACACTCCCCGAGCAGTAAACAGCGAGGGAACCCAAATACTCCAGTAAAGCACTGGGCCCTTAACGACTGCCATCTGGGATGTTTATAGCTGCCGCTTGGTCCGTTCTGAAGGAATACTCCCAACCAACGTAGGAATAGAGCCACCCATCAAATAGATGACCACTCCACCACTCACCTGAAAAGGCAACAGCCATCATTCTTAAAAGGGGTTATCCCACCAAAAACATCAATTAATCAGGAGAACGGCAAATCCTGAATCCCCCTGGTGAATGGAGCGGTGATGCGCATACGGGGCCACCGCTGCACACACTGTATGGGCCGATAGAGCAGTGCGCTCAGCTACCACCCTCAGGACCCTAGAAGTGAACGAAGAGCTGGACGCACATGTGCACCACTGCTCCATTCATCAGGGTGCACCGTTCTCCTGATCCCCGAGTGCCCCAGCAGTCAGACCCTCAGCGATCAATGTCTTATCACCTATCCTGTGGCTAAATGCACAAAAACATGCAACTTTTTAATGTAATTCATAATATAAATCCAACCCCCACCCCAGCATTTACATCAATAGCCACCGATTTCCAAAAGCTTCTTTAACTACAATTAGTAAAGCCGGAAGAACTGCTGAGATCTAAAGCCAGATTTCATTCTTCTAAAGCAAAGACCAAGTTCAAAAAAAAAAAAAAGAGTTCCACTAGTACCCATCACACCCATCCTCACACGTATGCACAGGCCATCAGACAGCTTCTGGACGCCTCCAGCTTAGCAAACAAAAAGTTATAAATCCAACGACCATCCTTGTAAACTAAAGGTCCCCAAAACATTGGGTAAAAGTTATCAGAAACCGCCAATTTCGGCAGGGCCAACAGACTGATGTATACGCATTGAGGCCTCCCACCTTCTCCCCTGACAGATGAGGTTGAGGGAAAGAAGGATAAAGCATGAACTTTTTGTTCCCCCCTAAAAACAAGCTGCGGCTGAAGCCGTCGTTGGGCCTTTCCATACTGTCCATACAGAGTATACATGAACGAACACACTAAGTCACGTATATGGGAAAGCCGAGAGAAGTAGCTATTGGCGGAACCCCCATTTGGCCAACGACTACTAAGGGTGTATCGCCACATTTACTCATTTTAGTAAATCATTACATTCCCCCAAAAATATCAACGCTAAGCAACTAATTCTAAGGCGGATCACAAAATGTAGTGTGAAGGGTCCTCAAATATCAAGTGGATCCCATAGGCTTTTTTTTGGCTCGTACCTGTATATTTGAAACCATTATATCCTATTCACTATCATGGTTCTGCCAGCTGAGCACTTGTCCTCTCCGGCATGGAGCGGTAGTGCGCATGCCTAACCGCCGCTCCGTTTATTGGGACTTCCACCAATCAGATATTCTGCCCTACCCACAGAATGGGAGGGGTTCCCTTTGTGAGACAATATCTTCAACCAAGTTGTTAAAAAAAAAAAAAAAAGTTTAAGAAGTCCTTGAAGATGTGTGAAGCCGTGAGCGGTTTCCTGCCTCCGGGGGAGTCTCTTCTCTAGATTATAGTATATGTACTTTTGAGAAACTGTATAGAAGTCAGGAAGAGCAGCACTGCATCATATGTACCAGGTCTATAGTGTGTGCAGCACATGTAACATAGGATATTTAATGCCGCATGTACTCTAAAAGGCATCACATGTGGCCTCGGTAATGTACACGTCACTACAGATGTGGCAGTGCTGAAATTGTCCATTAACTCTTTGGAGCTTCAATGCTTGTGCTTTGCGATTATTCATGACAAACCCAGTTTGGATACATTGTCTGTATTTGTTGTATCAGATGTAACAGCAATATATACACCGTTTAACCCCTTAAGGACCAGACACCATGGGCTTCACATACATGCGTTGTCGCGGCAAAATAGTGTGATTTTGTCAACCGTATGAAAGAGCCCTTTTAGAAAGTGTGACATGGACAAGAGGGATTACAGGTCCTCATAGTCTAGAATGAGGGATCCACCGATAATCACAATCATATCTATGATGTAATCAGAAGGAAGGAGATGTCCGCGTGCGACGCCAACTCATCGCGGACTCAAAGACTAATTCCAATCAGATGACTGTACATCATTACTGGACGCGTGCCCCGAGCCAAATCAGTACAGCCGTCCTGCCACAGAGATCAGGACCACTGTTCTTTTAAGGGATTTTACCCATGTGGCCAATGAAACGAGACCCCCATTCTCAGAAAAACGTGAAAAAAAAAACATCCCTTTAATGTTAAAGTGCGTCCACATCCCAGATACGTGATACAATCTTACATGGTCTGGTTTTGTTTTTTATCAAAATGACATTTGAGGAAAAAAGAAAAAAGATATCTAAGCGCTCAAACTGCAGTGAAGGACTTTAGGATCTGTATATATAAATACACAAAACTTTCTAAATACTTGTTATGGATTTAAAATGTAGATATGTTTTCAGATGCTGCTCCATTGGCTCATTGTTCTCATTAATGTTGTGACATACTGAATTTTTTGGACTACTTTTAGCAAAAAAGGAAAGAAAAAAACCTTGTCAATAAATGTGTGTGAGCAATAGTCTGAAGTCAGGAGGCTCTGGCAGTGGCAGAGCCCCCTGACCACTTGCTCAACAATCATTCAGAGTGCTGATGAAGCACTCTGCGGAGCCCCTAAGAATAACGCGAGTCTGCATTGTTCTCTCCCTCCCTGCTTAATGGTGATCTGTGTACTCCATGCTGGGCAGCGGATTAAGGGCTCATTCACATCAGCCTTAGGGGATTCCGTTCTTGCTCCATTCAGCACCCCATGGCCAAACAGTTCCGTCTTATGACCGAACCGAGCTGCGACAAACAGCCCTCATTAACCATAACGGGGACCATTCATTCACTTTCTGGCAAGCAACCCGGGGTTTGCTGGAATTGACAAGCCAAAATAACGCTGCAGCGAAAATCAGCGATATATGAATGAACCCTAAGCAAGCATGCACCGAGTCACAGATCTGAGATAGAAGTGCTGACCTCCCTCTGAGAAGATCCTGGAGCCATAAAACACAAAGGAAGAAGCGGCAGTGAAGGACCTTTGGATCATGTGACCAGTCCGATGCCTGGGGAAGGGAGACAGCTCTACTTTGTGAGCACAGTAGAGTCGTGTATGTGAATTGCATGTGTGCACAGTAGGGCGGTGTGTATGTGAATTTAGCATGAGCCGCGTGTGTTAAGATGCTTTCACACGCGTGGAATATTTCCACACTTCTATATCTGCCAGTTTCCGTTCCATAACCCACATATATACGTGGCCATTTTTCCACATCTTCCGCATATTGCGGAAATGTAATTAAGTGTCTACATCCATCACTGCAAGTTATTTCAATAGCCAAACATGAAGACACATTAAGGGTTCATTCAAATGCCAGTATCATTGTTCCGTGTGCCGTCAGGGACAACACGCATATCCTACGGGACTGTCCACACAATTGGCGATGTTCTATGGGGCAATATCTGCCGCATGTCCTATTGTCATCCATATCGCATATGAGAATAGGGCATGTAATATCCGCTCTCCATGCAGACTGGACAGCGCACAGACGGGCGTCAGTGTACTGGCTAACGCACATTGCGTCCAATCTTCTTGGGTGCAACTCGCACACAACCGACCGTGTGAATCCAGTTTAACGGAAGACTGCTGCAATTAACCCCCCTCACCTACCCCAGGATACCAAAAACAAAAGCTCTACCCCAAACCAACTTTATAGCACTGAGCCCAACACTTCGTTATACCACCTGGGAGGTTTCCTATTTTTCCCTTGTCTAATGTCCCATTTAGACGGGCCGACCATTGTGTAAAGGACTCCACAGGTGCTGACGTCACGGATATGGTCATTAGCGCATGTGCAGAGCGTTTAGACAGGCAGAGAACACCGAAGGATCGCGGGCGTCCCGCTGAGTTCTTCACATCGCATCATGAGATGTGTGCGCTGCGAGACAGGCACATATGAAGCCCATTCTTTTGGGTGAGAATCACTGCATGTTCTAACTTTCCGCGTTCCTTGGGGCGCCGTGCCCATTGATTTCAATGGGAGCTTTAAAAAGAAATATTAATTTGCATGCTTTCTTTTACATGCCCATTTTATGCTGTGCGATGGGCATGTGAGGTTTCCTATTGAAATCAATGGCAAACACTTCCGATCCTCTATCGTGGGGAGAGGATTGGAACTTCACCAAAAACCGCCTCCAATCCGCGAGTACATTGAACGTTCACAAGCGCCAATACCGAGCCAAGTTATACGACCAGATATGGCGCTCACGTGTGTAGTTCTAGAAACCCTCTCCTGGACCCCACAAGTGTGCCACCAACAGGAGTGACCACGGGTCCTCATAGTCTAGAATGAGGGATCCACCAGTAATTACAATCTCATATCTATGATGTAATCAGAAGGAAGAACATGTCCGCGGGCGACGCCAACTCATCGTGGGCACGAAGATTAATTCCAATCAGATGACTGTGCGTCATTACTGGACGAGTGCCCCAAGCCAAACCGGTACAACCGCCCTGCCACGGAGATCAGTATGACTGCTCTAGTAGATCCCCGTCAAATACCAGCCCATCGCCCGCTGAACCCGACAACCAGCCTGCAGGCCAGCCCATCGCCCGCTGAACCCGACAACCAGCCTGCAGGCCAGCCCATCGCCCGCTGTACCCGACAACCAGCCTGCAGGCCAGCCCATCGCCCGCTGTACCCGACAACCAGCCTGCAGGCCAGCCCATCGCCCGCTGTACCCGACAACCAGCCTGCAGGCCAGCCCATCGCCCGCTGTACCCGACAACCAGCCTGCAGGCCAGCCCATCGCCCGCTGTACCCGACAACCAGCCTGCAGGCCAGCCCATCGCCCGCTGTACCCGACAACCAGCCTGCAGGCCAGCCCATCGCCCACTGTACCCATACTGACCCGTAGGTACCAAAGACACCGGAGCAAAAAAAGATGAAACCAAGCAGCATTCCGCAGAGGTGAGGCAGCGGCCAAGAATGGCACCACACCGATGAGCACGTGGCAAGTACTGACTACCAGGGAGCAGCAGGAATGACAGCACGGTGCCCACAAAAGGCTACATTGGAGCAGAGCACTGGCAGGGGGGTATAAAGACAGCAAAAAAAATAATTAAACGGAACCTGCTAAGACAGCGAGCGAGCTGCCCTGTACCCCGGGGCAGGTGCCCAAGTTACTCTCACATCAGACAGAATGACAAGAAGCTACAAAAAAAAGCCAAGCAAGCGTGATCAGGATTACCCAGATCTCCAGATAAGTGGGGTCCGCAGAGGAGAGACCCCCACCGATCACAGGTACAGCACATACTACAGGGAGGTCTCTAGTGCATGTATATAGAAATACTGTATACAGTCAGGGCTGCTCCAGTAGCTTTATGTGTACTGACACCAACTTATGGAGTACATACAGCTTCATACACTGCACACGTCTATGAGGAGCGCGGTCCACACGTGTAGTCCGGTACACTGCACACGTCTATGAGGAGCTCGGTCCACACGTGTAGTCCGGTACACTGCACATGTCTATGAGGAGCTCGGCCCACACATGTAGTCCGGTACACTGCACACGTCTATGAGGAGCTCGGTACACACATGTAGTCCGGTACACTGCACACATCTATGAGGAGCTCGGCCCACACATGTAGTCTGGTACACGGCACATGTCTATGAGGAGCTCGGTCCACACGTGTAGTCCGGTACACTGCACATGTCTATGAGGAGCTCGGTACACACGTGTAGCCCGGTACACTGCACATGTCTATGAGGAGCTCGGTCCACACATGTAGTCTGGTACACGGCACATGTCTATGAGGAGCTCGGTCCACACATGTAGTCTGGTACACGGCACATGTCTATGAGGAGCTCGGTACACACGTGTAGCCCGGTACACTGCACATGTCTATGAGGAGCTCGGTACACACACATGTAGTCCGGTACACGGCACATGTCTATGAGGAGCTCGGTCCACACACATATAGTCCGGTACACGGCACATGTCTATGAGGAGCTCGGTCCACACATATGTAGTCCGGTACACTGCACATGTCTATGAGGAGCTCGGTCCACACACATGTAGTCCGGTACACTGCACATGTCTATGAGGAGCTCGGTCCACACACATGTAGTCCGGTACACTGCACATGTCTATGAGGAGCTCGGTCCACACACATGTAGTCCGGTACACTGCACATGTCTATGAGGAGCTCGGTCCACACACATGTAGTCCGGTACACTGCACATGTCTATGAGGAGCTCGGTACATACATATGTAGTCCGGTACACTGTCTATGAGGAGCTCGGTACATACATATGTAGTCCGGTACACTGTCTATGAGGAGCTCGGTACATACATGTAGTCCGGTACACTGCACATGTCTATGAGGAGCTCGGTACATACATGTAATCCGGTACACTGCACATGTCTATGAGGTGCTCGGTACATACATGTAGTCCGGTACACTGCACATGTCTATGAGGAGCTCGGTACATACATGTAGTCCGGTACACTGCACATGTCTATGAGGAGCTCGGTACATACATGTAGTCCGGTACACTGCACATGTGTATAACTGCACACACACACACAGATCTCTATATTGTGTCGCTCTGTACATCATGGCCTTATTCACACGGGCTACAGAACACAGCTGCACATACATGTGTGTAAGGCCTAAATAACTATACACACCACACATATATGTAGCTCTTTACATACACATGGAGCCCTATACACTGCACACACATATATAGCAGTGTGTAGGTCTGTACATATATGTAGCCCTACACACTGTAGATGTCACTATACACACACACACATATATATATATATATATATATATATATATATATATATATATATATATATATATATATATATATATATATATATATATATATATATATAGCACTGCACATGTATGTAGCTGTACTCATGCAGAGCCCCATATACACACATATCAGTGCAGCCCTGCACACCCCGAGCAGTCAGCCGCTCCACAGGCCGCACACTCCGCGCCGCAGCCCCGCACACTGCAGACAATGGCCCCCCCGCAGCACACAGCGCCGGCCGCACACTCACCTGCACACTGCGGCTCCGCACACCAGTCCCCCGGCTTCTGGGGCGCCCCGACACCCGGACACACAGTCCACCGCCTGCAAGAGCGACCTCCGCCGACTACAGACAGCGGAACAAGCCCGACCCCGCCCAGACAACGTAGTACCACCTCGCCTCCCGGGGAACCACGCCCACCCGACGCTCCACCCCCTCCTCTAAGGTACAAAGCCTGTTAACCCCTCTGCCTCCCAGAAGTGAGCGACGCAGCAGACCCCGGCGGTTGGGGAAGGAGTTACTGGGCGTGGCCAGTAGCCGCTCTCCACCTAGGGCGGACGTAGGAGACGTCAGTCATCTCTCCTCGGTGACATAGCAGACTATGACCACGCCCCCTGGAGCCGCTTCCTCCTGCATGAAGGATGAATGATTGGATGACGTCAGCCGGCGATGAGCGCATGCGCAAAAATGCACCGTACGCTGGCGCTGGTGTGTGGGGAGCTGCGCCCAGAAGTCCGCTGACGTCACACAACGTCATGCTTCAGCCAACCTAGGGAGATTCATGGAACTGTGTTAAAGGGTTATCCCATAGCAACCAATCAGAGCGCAGCATTCATTTCTTGTAGCGCAGCAAATCTATTGTCAAAAAGTAGTTGATTGACATTATTTTAACCCCTTAAGGATTTGGCCCTTTGTTTATCCGATTTTTGGTTTCGCCTCTCAACTTCCAAAGAAACTTAACTCTTATTTTACCTGTCTGATGGCTTTTTTTTTTAAAGCTGGAAAGGTTGCATTTTTGAGTGTCCCTTAATGCACCATATAATGTACTAATAGAACTTAAACATTTTTTGGAGTGGATTGAAATGGGAAAAAAATACAATGTTGACATATTTGGGGGGGGGGAGGGGTAAAAACTTTATAATAATAAGCTTTATTTGTATAGCGCCAACGTACACATTGTGGTAAAAATGACCTAACGTTATTCTGTAGGTCAGAACAGTTATGACAAAACTAAATTTAGTTTTTTTGGGGTTTTTTTTTGCTGTATTATTGTTAAAAAATAAATTATCTTGAAAATATATAAATATATATAATTTACCTTTTAATCTTTCTGTTGATGGTGTTGCGTGAGGACTAGTGTTTTGCGTATGTATGATGTGTATTGATACCATTTTTAAGTACATACGACTTTTTAATTGTTTTTTATTCAACTTTGCCTTAGGGCGGCTTCACAAGGGCACATTTGTAGTTGCACGTGCAAAATTTGCGCACACAATATGCAGTGAATAAAACCCTTTGATTTTAATAGGTTCGTTCACATGCGTACATTTTGGGTGCGCATTTTCGGCCGCGCAAAAAGACAGCATATGCTCTTTCTGCGCATTTGCGCACCAAAGATCCCCATTAGAGATGAGCTAGTATACTCACTAAAGGCGATTGCTCGAGCGAGCATTGCCTTTAGCGAGTACCTGCACACTCGAGACAGAAGGTTCGGGTGCCGGCGCGGGGGAGCGCTGAGTAGCTGCAGTCAGCAGGAGAGAGCCGGGGGGGGGGGGGGGGAGAGGGAGAGAGAGATCTCCCCTCGGTTCCGCCCCGCTCTCCCCCGCCGCTCCCTGCCCGCCGCCGGCACCCGAACCTTTCGTCTCGAGCGGTAGAGATACTCGCTAAGGGCAATGCTCGCCCGAGCAATTGCCTTCAGCGAGTATACTCGCTCATCTCTAATCCCCATAGAAGTCAATGGGGGGGGGGTGCAAAAATGCAGGTGCAATGCGCATAGAGATGCGGGAAACACTGCGTGATGCCGCTAGAAAAAGAAGCCATTTGGAACTAATTAGCCATTTTAATCAGCGCCGTGTGCAAATGAGCATGCCCTGTGAGCAGAAAAAGTACAGTGAAATACGCCGATACGCACATAAAAAAGGCTTGTTCATAGCGCAAAGAAGATGCACTAAGGTTTGCGTAAGTGTGGTTACGCCTGTGTGAAGGCGGCCTGAGAGAGCGTAAGCAAAAAAAAGCACAATTCTGTCATTGTGTATTTATCCATTCTGGGTACATCCTGCGTTATTTTAATAGATTAGACTTTTATGGATACGGGGATTTCAAATATGTTTTCGTTTTTTTTGTTTTGAATGTGGGACAAGGATTTGTATTTTAAGGGTGGTTTCACATGGGTGAGAAAATCGTGCAATTTTCGCGTGATGCGAAAGTCAGTAAAAAAGCAGGTTTACGAAACCAATGATTTACAACGGTTTCCTTCCCATCTGCGATGTTTTCACTCATGCGATGTTGAGAGAACAAAAAATCGTGGCATACTTCCTTTTCTGCAATGTGCGATTTTTTTTTTTACCTCCCATGTTTCCCTATGGAGCCTCCTTTTTATCACAACGCAAGTTTCTTGTGTTGTGATGCGATTTTAACATTAGAAAGTCCTATTGACTTTGACTAACAAATAGCGGCAAATTGAACGATATAAATGTGCAAGAAAATCACGAGCGGGCAGCAATGATCTCGCGAGAAAAAGCAGAACTGGCGCTCAAAAATCATGGTAAAAAAGACATGGTTTTTCCCCGATTTTCTAATGGCAAAATTGTGATCACCCGTGTGAAACTAGCCTAACTTTTAGTATACTAAACTCTTTACAATAATACGAAAAACTTTTGTCACTTATTTTTATTTCAGTTTCCCTAGGGGACTTGAACTTGCGATTGTTTGATCACTCATACTATACAGTGCAATACCATAGTATTGCATTATACTGTGTTCTGATAGGCAGTTTATAGCACGCCTTGATAGACATTCATTCATGGCAATCCTCGGGGCCTTCAGAAGGAATCACGAACGCCAAATTGACAGCGGCATTCAAAGGGTTAATAGCCGCGATCAGTGTAAGCGCTGATCATGGCTGTTGCTGGCAGGTGTCAGTTGTCCAAGACACCTGAAACCAGCTGTTTATGCAATGGGAATAGCCATCAATCCTGGTCTATACAAATCCTGAACCTGGAGGACGTAATGACATCTTGTTGGGCAAAAGGGTTTAAAGAAAAACCTTTCTTATTGCCCCGAGCAACCAATCAGCACCGCCCTTTCAAAAGAAGGAAAACTGCACTGTGATTGGTTGCTAAGGCCAACAAAGACAATTTTACGTTTAGACCGTTTCATAAATCTGCCCCTTTAAGTGTCACTGTCTAGAGTAGACTACAATTGCATGAACATGACAGAGACGTGGGGGAAATGACTAAGCCTGGCATTTCTGACACCAGGCTTAGTACAATTTTCCCCGGCGCGGTGCGTACGCCTCTTCATGCATTGATGTTGATCGGCTTTTCAGACTTTTTATACGCTGGTCTTAGTAAAGAATACTGTGGCATAAGTGCAACCAATAGATTAAGAGGCTCCAGGCTTTTATTAATCATTTGTCGCCTCCTTGTACTATACTTGAACCTGTGCCAGCTATGAGGTGCCGCAGGTTTCAGTGCTATAATTTACGCCAGTTTATAGTAAATGGGGCAGGCCGTGCACAGCCATGGCCCCCAACACTAGGCCCTGCCCTGCTGCCCACTATTAAAAATGTCATGAGGCCCAGTGTAAGGCTGGGTTCACTTGGGGCGGAATTTCGCCGGCAGCTTCTAATCCCGGGATTAGCTAGCAAAGTGGACGAGATTTTGCAAAAATCTCGTCCACACGCTGCGGCCAAGCCGCACGAAAACTGACATGAATTCAATTCTGCAGCATGTCAATTCTTTTCTCATTTACGCAGCGGCCTCTCTCTTTCCTATGGGGAGAGAAAGCCACAGCGGAATGCCGACGGCGAAACTGCTCCAAAACCCGTGGGTTTTGAAGCTGCGCTTTTCCCCGCAAAATTCTCACGTTTTTTTGGGTAGGGCCATTCCACGAGAATACTGCCGAAATTCCATTCCGTGTGACCCCAGGCTTAACATTCAAAAAGTTCCCTTTTTTGGAACTTGTGCGTAAATTGCAACTTTTTGAGACTAGAATTTTGGTGCAGAAGGCATAATAAATATGCCCCATAGTCTGATGAAGTTCTAAGAGAGTCTTTCAATGAAATGTACTTCTAAAATCAAGAACAGGGTTATCCTTATTCTGCGGGTCAGTACAATTACAGCCATACCACATTTGTATGCTTTTTTATTGCACTATTTGTTTTGTTGATCTTTCTGTCAATGCAGCTGTGTGAGGGATCATTTTTTGCGGGGTGATCTGTACTTAGGCCTCCTGCACACGGGCAGGTCGGACCCCTGCATGCAGGATTCCCACAGCGGGGTTCGATCTGTTGCCCAACTTACTTGTCCAGCAGCCTGTCCTGTCGTGCATGCGCAGTAGCCGCCAGCGCTGGGGGATGATGTGTATCCCGCAATACTTCCGCAGTGCTCACTGCTGAAGTGCCGGGGAAAAGGACGGCTTCCATTGACTTCAATGGAAGCCGTCCGTCCGTAACCAGCACAAAATCGCAATGGATTTCCGCTCGTGGAGATGAAATGGTGTTTTGCCATTGAATATTATGGGCTGTATTTGCTATGGAGTCTGGAGGCGGACTCCTGCCACGGACTCCGCAGTGCGAATGCGCCCGTGTGCAGGAGGCCTTACATTAAAAACATTTTGGGGTACTGTACATATGACTTTTTGATCACGTTTCATTCAGTTTTTTCCTTGAAGACAGAGAGACTAAAATTGCAGTTTTTTGGTATTACATTTTTTGTAGATAATGTAATATTTTAATAAACTGGACCTTTACAGACACAGTGATACCAATTTCTTTTGTTTTTCTTTTCTGATGCAATGAGTGTGTAAAGGCAGGGGCTGACACAGTGCCGGGACTGCCCCTCCTTCCAGTATATCCTTATACTGTATATTTATATATTTAATATAGAAAAGCCTGCAGGCTTTTTCTTGCACCACAGACCTTTGGTGGATGATTTTGGTGTCATTACATTAGTGACATCCTCACCACCGCTGTAAAATCCTAAAATTTGAGTTTGATACATGGAGTGACCTGTAAGGGCAGCTCAAAGTTGAAATGTTAAGTTTATGGGCACGAGCCGCTAGGGAGAGTGAAGTGTTAGTAAGCAGCGCGAGGAGGAGAGAGTGAGGCTGGTTTCATACAGGCAAGGGCGATATTAGGCTGTGATTCGCGGCCCGATATCGCACTTTCCATTGTGTGAAATCCCTGTGGATGCGAGGTGTTTTTTATGTGAAAACAGCCTCGCATCATTAGAGGAATCCCTTCATCCCAGCGAGAATTAATAATTAGCCCAGCCGCGGCTGAAGGAGTTCCCCCGCTGGGGATGAAAGGATTCCCCAGACGTGGCAGAGGATTGCGGAGCTCTCCCACTTTCAATGGGAGGGGGTGAGGGTAGAGAGAAGCAGTGAGAGAGAGAGAAGTGGCGAGAAAGAGAGAGACAGAAGCAATGAAAGGGAGAATGAGAGAGAAAAGCGTCAAGAGAGAAAGAGAGTGGCAGCGAGAGAGAGAGACAGACGTGGCGAGAAAGATGGAGAGAAGCGGCGACAGAGAGAGAAGCTGAGAGAGAGAGAGAAGCTGAGAGAGAGAGCTTTTTGCCCTCTTTTACTTGAATGGGTCACTTTTTAACCCCCTTTATTATATGCCACCATTTTGCGCCCTATTTGCTTAGGTATGCCACATTTTTGCCCCCATTTATATAAACATTGCCTTTATGAATATGTGATAAAATCAAAGCTAGAGCCTGCGCCACTATTCCCCACTAAATTCTGAGTTGTGCAATCACGGGACAAACATATGACCATTGCTGTCAGTCCCCGGTCTCAACGTTGGTGAGGCTGGGAATGTCAGCAGGAATCATTTGCTTGTCACATGATCACACAACTCAGATGTTAGCCGTGGACCACGGGGCCAACTACAGCAGCCAGGGAGCAACAGGGGAGGTGAGTATGTATTGTTTTTTATTTTATTATACCCTTTCAAAAAGTTAAAGACAGTGGGGCCCAACTGCTATGCCTGACCCAGCAGCCCGTACACGTGTGGCACGTCTGCCCCTGGAAAAACCACAAGAGTGTTTTTTAACTTTTAATAACTTTTGCATCCTTCTTATTATTTTTTTTAATGTAATGATTTTATTTTGACTTGTTTTTGTCTGTGAATTGTCTCAGCAGTCATACTTCAATATTGCAGTATATTCCACTTTTGCAGGCAAGGCTTAATAGGCAGAAATCCATAGCATGCCTGAGGGTTCTTCACAAGTCCCCAGGCTGCCATGGTAACCAAAAGGCAAACCACAGATGCTCAGAAGGGGTTAATTAAGCAGTTACCTGCTTATGTCATTGAGTTCTATCAAGTGCCTCTTGCAACACTAGTGAGAAAGAGCAAGTTTCGATTAGGTATGACCTTTACTGATGACACAGATAGTGGACTTTCACGCAGTATGGTTACTTTCACACGACTATTTGTAAGCCAAAATTAAATGTGGGACCTACAGAGAGAAAGTATAATGGAAAGAACTGTATCTCTTCTGTATATTGGACACACTCCTGGGTATGGCCTACAAATACTGACTTGAATACTGAGTGTGGATGTGCCCTCTTACAGGCATATTATGGCCACATTTTAGCATTTCTTTCACCCGAACCTCCTGCAGTTCCACTGACTCAAAGTTAGGCTACCTAAGGGTTGAGGGTTCATCTTACTTCTTCCTGTGGGAACTCCAGGTCTTGTAGTAATAAAAATGCTTAGATACAATCCTCCAGCCTAGTTTTTCTGCTTCTGAGCTATGATAATTCATTCGTACTTCATGCTGTGAGGTTTCTGGAGCTCTGGCTATAAAGTAGCAAAGGAATTAAAGCATAATATATCATTCTACAACTCTGTTCACATCTTGATTTTTCATTACTTTTGGCGTATATGCTGGGAAACATTCCACATGTGTGCATGGAGAGTAAAGCCCGGGCGTGTGTCACTATATCCCCTATAGTGGCGTACATTGGCTTAGAAACTCCCATTGTTCAAAAAGTATATTATCTTGTATATATTTTGTCTTTGTGGGATCCATTTGTATTGAAAAGCCTAGTTGGCTACACTTGGAAAAAAAGTTATGCCAACACTCTTTTGGCATATGTCTGGTCAGTGGTCAAAGTGATTGTCCAGTTTCGGGGACAAAATTCTATCCCAGGACAACATCTGGAGAGTATATTACCTACGGTCATTCTTTTTCTGGCAATGTCCTTCCAATCTGCCGATTCGTGATCCGTTCAAGATGGCTACTTGTATTTTCTTGCTACCTGACTCTATGCACTGCTATCTGGTTGGCCAATGCTGACCTCATGAGGAGTACTGGCCAATGAAAAAAGCAATTATAGTGTTTGGTAGTCTAAGATTACCAATACATTGTGGGGATGAGTCTGAAGATTGCATCGGCCATTTTGAACAAGTGAAAACGGGACCCCGAGCCAGCAGATCAAAGGAGCATTGGCACAGAAGACCAACAGCAAGTAATATAACTACCTCCTGCAGCCCCAAGACAAAATTTTGTCCCAAATTTGGATGGTTGCTTTAAAGCCTATGGAGCATTCTTGCAGCATACACAAATGTGCTCCAAGAAGAAGATGTGAACATAGCCTAAGCTTGCCATGCACATTAGGTATAGGTAGCCAAACCCAATGTTTGGCGAGATCGAAAGATGATCATATGTGTATTGGGGTCTCCCAACTGCCAGTTGAAAGAAGAATTGAGCTTGTTGGATGTCAACATGCAAATTCCCCCCCCCCCCCTTCCCCTAAGGAAGGTAAGCCTCTAAAATACTCATGCACACTCGGCCAAGCATGTATAGTATAGCTGTTGGCTGACAGTTATTGCATATGTATAGCCAGCTTAAATCTTGGACTTGCATTTTTCGGGTGTAGACATACAGTTACTGTATCGAGAGCCATAAACTATTTCACACAAATTCATCACTCGGCGAGTACACAAAATGTTGTTGACTTTTTATTGTGCAATTGACACTCAGAGACAAAAACATGGCACTCATTCACCAGAACAATACAAAAATACGTTGGCAGGATGTACCTTCTCTAACATGGCAGTGAGCTGGGTGTCTTCGTTGAGCTAGGTCTTGTTATCCCACTACCAACACTACGGCATAGGGACATGAGGAAGCTTCCCCAACGCTGTGCACTCAAATGGAAAATGTTCAAAGCAAGACTCTCCATGAAAAATGCAGCACTGTGCTCAGCGCTGGACCCATTCCCAGGGCAGACTACTAGTATGGATTTTCCATGAATGTTAATTATTAACTCTTCCATTTCAAGAGTGCATTGCTTGGAGGGAGCGCTGGGTAAAACCAAGAGACCGCAAAGTCTAAAGCTAAATAGAATAAAACATAAATGCGCATTCGTTTTATATTACCAGTAGAGCAATGTAAATTATGGACATGATTCGGCTGTAACAAGTTCACCTTGTATCACCCCACATTCTGATACAAAATGACCTGATGGGAGTCTTGTTTTGGCATAGGTATCCAGTACTTGGTTCATGTCGGATTAGATAACTCTAAATACGTGATCCTGGCTGTAGGCTATCGTTATCAAAGAAGTATGTCAGAATATTACAGAATGAGCTGAATGTGCGTGCCATCCGTGTATCGGACATTGAGTTGGGAGGGGTATCATTACTCCTTAAGGAGAGCATCTAGAAGGTGAGTGAGGAGACTTATAAGGCCAGGTATGCTCCTCTGGGAAGTATATGCAAATAAGGAAGATGGAACAATACCTCTTCAGCGCCACCTATTGGATATCAGCATTCTTGCAAATCAATGTCTGACCCTTTATACAGGTCTTTGTTACAATGATTGGCATTCCAATCATTGTAACAAAGACCTGTATGAAGGGTCGGACATTGAATTGCAGAAATGCTGATATCCAATAGGTGGCACTGCAGAGGTATTGTTCCATGTTTCTTATGTGCATGTGTTGAACAGCACACGGATAGTTACCCATGTGGTGTCTGAACCTCTCAGACGCGCCTCGCACATATGGCAAGTGTGTGTCCGGTCTTATGGTGATGGCTTTTCAAGGGGATGTCTCAAGAATGGTCATCCATATAAATGCATGTAATGGTGCGGTCAAGCAGAATCGGAGCCAGTACCTATGCAGGGAACTTCCTCTATGGGGACCATATCCTCCGCATCTCCATTTCCAATGGTGCCTGGAGCCCTGCTGCTCTTTACTTTCTCATACTGCGATGTAGCGGCAAAGTGACCTGTGGTTCCTGCCGCCAGTTGCAGGTTGCATGTAACTTAGCATGAGCCAGCAGTTGGCTGCAATGGTCAAATTGGCATATTTTAGGGCATCAACGCTGCAGCAGGAAGTACAGAGGGAATGAACGCAATTGGGTCGGGAGTAAAGAGGGATCGGGTGAGGTAAGTATGATTTTTTTTTTAAGTTGTTATACCACATTGAGAAGACTCCAGTCTAATTTTTTTCAAAAATGTTAATAGTACATCAATTAAAGTCATATGTACACATATTCATTGACACAAAGTCCACCTTTTTGGCACATATTTTGTCAGCATGTTATAATAAGGCTCGGTTCACATTGCTGTTCTTCCATTTTTTAAGCTTTCCACATTTTCGATAGCAAGACTATGTCTGTAAAAAGTATTGGAACTCCCATTGAGACATGACGGACAACACTATAACTCGTTGAGGCCATTGAGATCCTTTGAAAAGTAATCCCCCAAAGGAGTCCTGGCTCTGTTAAGATTGGAGGATATGACACTAGGAAGAACAAAGCCTTATTCGTGATCAGGCAGTAAAGCAGTTTCTGGCAGATGTGGGGTCCCAGATACCACCCAAACTCAGCAGTCTAGTAAATGGAGCAGGTGGGCAGAGACATGTCATGTGATTTCCAATGTATTTGCTCACCTGCCCCATGCTGCTGTATCTGAACAGCAGGCCGCTAATGACAGGTCATTTGAATTATTGTGTTAAGCATTTCAAATACAGAACAATGTGGATCTTCAATGCCAGGATACTGGCGATGCACTTAAAGGATTTTGCAGACAATCAATAATAGGTAGATCATGCTGTCAATTTTCAGATCCACACACTCTTGCTTATTGCGGAAATTCCATAAATTTTCCGCTGCAATGAGTGAATTCTGTGGTGAAAATCGGCAGACAGATTTTGGTGTGGATTTACTCAGCGATGTAGGGTCATACCCTTATTGCAGAAATAGTGCTGGTTGCTCCCCATAAACATCTCCCAAACTGATGATTTGTGCTTCCTATCTGACCCCCTCTCACTGGCCTTGCACCCTTGCACATTCTGTTTCAGATAGATTCAGGAACATGATTGTGGACACAAGTTCTCCAATTAAACCTATTTTAAAAAGACTTGCTGTATTATCTTTTTAGAGCAAAGATCATATTTTTTGCATAAGGCCTCAGGTCCACGGGGAAAATCAAGCCCGCCGCAGATTCTCCATGCAGAATCCCACAGCGGGTCCCTCCTTTCCCTAGGACATGAGGCCTAAAAAGAAGATTTACTTACCTGTCCGGACGCTGCGGATCTGCCCTTCGCCGCGGCCGGATCTTCTTTCTTCGGCCCGGCGGATGTGCTCGGCATGCCGACAGCGTGCCGCACGCATGTGCGCGCACTCCATTCTTTTTTTGAACTCCTGCTCTCCCGCACCAGAGAGCAGAAATTCAGGTGCCGGTGTGCCGTGGATCCGGACGGCTTCCATAGGCTTCGATAGAAGCCTGCGGGAGCCATCCCCGCGGGGGGACCGGCACCAAAATGGAGCATGCTGCGGGTGTTTTCCTGCACACGCAATCCGCGCCTCAGGGGAAAATGACATCCGCAGGTATTTAACTACCTGCGGGTGTCCAATGCAATCCTATGGGGCGCGGATCACGCGTGCGGGACACCCGCTGCGGATCTGTCCCCGTGGACATGAGGCCTAAGTAAAATGGGAATCTGAGAAAGGGCTAAGGACTGCCTGACTGTTTGGACTGTATTATACTACATGGTGAATTGGTATCTGACATGTGTACAAGAAGAGAAATGGAACCTGATGCCAGTCCAGGGGCCATTTGCATTATACACTATCCTACCGAAAGTTTATCTGCAATTGTTACTTCATGAAGGGGTTTCTTAGAATAAATAGGCTTCTGCAATAGCTACCGTATGCGTTGCATCTCCCTTCTCTGTCAGCGACTCTCCTGGTCATCTATTGTGCAGGCAGCTACCACACTTGGCCATTCCACTGTGGATGGTGCATGTTGTCCAACGGACACAGATACACTTAAAGCATTGCATCTGTCATCCTGTTACAGGTCTGTGCAAGTATTGAGTTGTAACCAAGTTCTAACCATGATACCACACCTGTAGCAAACATAAGATCTTGTGCTATCTTGCATCAGATGTCGCATTATGTATTATCCCTATATGAGACTCTATGGAGAGCTATAGTCCAGTAATTGGCACAAATTGCCTTGGACTTTTGGCTGCAGGATGATTGTATCCTGCCAGTGTGCCATTCTATCTCAGACTATACACAGGTTCTCTAGCAAGACTTTCTTGAGGAATTATTGGCGCTCATGAATGGAAAATGTAGATATATATATTTTTTTTCTTAAGTGCGTAAGCTTGTACTATATGCATAGAGGCCTTTTAAAGACATTTTCTTGTTCTGATACTTTCAACATAAGACTTGTTAAAGTGAACCTGTCGCCTGCCTAAGGGCTCCTTCACACAGGGGTATTTGAGGCCACAAAATTTGCGTGTGTGATGTGCAAAGAACAGACCACTGGTGTAACTATAGAGGATGCAGGGGATGCGGTTGCACCCGGGCCTTTGAGCCTTAGGGGGCCCATAAGGCCTCTCTTCTCCATATAGGGAGCCCAGTACTATGAATAAAGCACTATATTTGGGGGTCTTGTTACAGATTTTGTATTGGGGCCTAGGAGCTTCACGTTATGCCTCAGGAACAGACCCCATTGATTTCAGTGGGTTTGCCAACATTTCCTTTTTTTGCACGCTCTACTTTTGTGCGCATTCGCACATGAAAAAGAACACGTGGAAATCATTAGGCTAAATAGCCATTTAAATTGTTGCGTGGTTGTGTCCCATGCACAAAAATTCATGCCCTGCGAGCGTAACGAGTACAGTAAAATATATGCGCAAAAAAATCCTCATTGAATGCGCAAATACTTTGCACTGAGGCAAATATGCCCATGTGAAAGAGCCCTAAGGCACAATGAACTAACTTATGGTGTTATTAGGCGAGGTGACAGGGAGCCGGTGATGTATTTTTTTATACCTCCCCATTCCCCAGATCCCACATGTTCGCTGATGAAGTCCACGTGGCACATAAAAATCTGACTCTATTCAAAGTCCTGCGAGCGCGCTCTTCCGTAGGAGAGCATGAGTACAAGACTGTGTAAAAAAGCCTGATTTTCGTCCGGCACGCAGACCTCAGCGGTGAATATGTGGGATCCAGGGAGTGGGCAGGTATAAAAAATACATCACCGACTCCCTGTCACCTTGCCTAATAACAGCATAAGTTAGTTCATGGGGCTTTAGGCAGGTGACAGGATCCCTTTAAAAGGTGCTGTGTACTGTGGCGCAGTTATAGGGGAGATAAGATTGCAGTTCCTCCTGAGCAGGGGACCAAAAAATAGTTATACTACAACTGACACTTTGAAGAGGGAGGGATCATATTTTGCATTAGTCGTAGGACCTTTAGGCTGGCTTCACACGATTGGGTCAAGCCGGCCGTGAAGCCGCATTCCTGTGGGTGTGATTTGCTGCGGATCCTCCGAGCAGACGCCAATCGCGGATTCTGCAATAGGAATCCGGTCGTGTAACGCCGGCCTTAAGCTGTACATCCGCAAGCATAAAACATCTTGTAAACCTTTTAAGTACACAAAAGTGTCAAAAGTCTGAAATAAATGCTGCATTGAGTGATCTAGTGTGACCTAAAGTGTGCCTTTATCTGAGTGGGTTACAATGCTGGCTCTATAACTCACTATGACCAAGCAGCTGAGCAACTGTTCTAAAGATAGCCGGACTTGAAAGAAAAACATTTAATAGAGGTCCTTTATGACGGGACCGAATTGTTACGGAACACGCAGTGGAATTTGCCGCTGCGGAAATCTGCATTAAAATCTGCATGCCTGACTAGCAAAATACAGAATTACCAGCAGGATTAAGCCATTTGCAATTCTGCATCAAAATCTACTTGTTTGGCTACATTCACACGGGCAAGCATGATGTCGGACTGGGTTTCTCACACTTGTCAATGTGCGATTTACCCGGGGCATGCAAAAACGCCTCACATCACCTAAGTGAAATTGAGATCCTCCGTCACTCGAGAATCGGCAAGTGTTTCCCATTGAATTTAGAGAAACATCACACTCACGTGCGCACCGCTCGGCATGCAATGTGTTTGACTGTCCCATTGAAAACAATGGGTGATGGGTTACCCTCTAATCGCATGGTCCATTGTCTTTAATTGGGCCAACGACAGCACGTGGTGCGATACGAGGTTTCCCGATTGTCAGCCGCAGCAGAGAATCGCTACTTTCTCGAAGTGATGGAAGGCGGTTTTGATATAAGAACGCCTCACATCCTAGTGGATATTGCGTGTTGCGAGCGCAATATCAGGCTGTGATTTACAGCCCCATATTGCGCTCGCCAGTGTGAAATTAGCCTTAGACATTCATATTTTGGCACAGAGTTTTCTGCACAATTGCCAATGCCAGTGCCAATTCCATTTCATTTGAAAGAACCCTAAAAGGATTCTCTCACCGCAGACAACACCTCTAATGGGAGCCATAATTTGCAATCAGCGTCTGCCTGCACAGCTCCTCACACCTCCTGCAAATAACCAGGGACATTTGCAGCCACATGGGCGTGTTTTAGTCCCATTACGTGGGCGTGAAAATCGCGTCCACATAACGGGATGGGACAAAACAGCCAAGTCCCCAGAGTGAGAACCAGTCCTTCGCAAGGAACCCTCCTCTATATTATCCACATGTCCTAAAAAGTGATACGTGAGGCGACACTTCTAGGGTATGTTCACACGTAGTGGAAAAACGGTGGATTTTCTCAGCGGAATTGTCTGTAGATAGTCCAAAGTTCAGGCCATGTGAACAATATCTTACCAATCTCATCCACATGGTGCGGGAAAATTCAGAATCTGAAGGAGAATTGAGATGCGGTGCAGATTTTAATTTAGCAGCTCGTCAATTTTTAATGTAGTTTTCATTGTGGATGCAATACCTTCTAATGAGGGGTTGAAATCCGCAGTGAATCTATGCCAAAATACTCATATAAAAAAAATGGGATTTTCAGCACCGTATGGCTGTAGCCTTAGGGACAATTCCATATTCTAATTATATTATTCAATCACTTGATCCGGTAATAACGTGTATACATAGGACTTCAGAGTCTAACTTTGCTAGCAGTCGCTGTTCTGACCCTTCAGCAGACACTGGCTGTAGCCCTACAGGTTAGAACACCATTAGGGAATTGTTCATTAGACGATTCCTAATTATATTTCTTAAATGCCTACATGGAGGAGATTTACCATAAAGATGTACTATAACAGAATTGAATATGGCAATAGAGTAACATTCAGTATAGTATTAAATATGTTAGTGAAACTATTTTGACAGGTTTTAAAGGGAAGCTGTCACGGAGTTCATGCCGCCTGAACCCATGGCATTTCAGAATAATCACAATTTTTGAAGATAGACCCGGAGCTCAGAGTCAAAGAGGTAGGCCAGGCCGGCCTATGCCCACGCGCAACTCGCAACATGACGACTGACAGCTTTCTTCCTGTACAGAAAAGGGAAGATAGCTGTCACGCTGCATACTGTGGTGCGGCCCACCTTTTTGACTCAAAGCTTCGTTCGGAGCCAAACGTCAAAGTGCGTTTATTCTGAAATGCCGCAGCATTTCGGAATAACACATACACAGGGCAATGGGCATACCTGTCCCGGGTTTATGCTGTCCATGGTTCCAGTAGAATTAACCCACTGACAGGTTCCCTTTAATGTTGTATTCCATTATCCCATTAATAATCTTATTAATTAGTAACTAGGTCTGCCAATCATTTTAGCTCTAAGTAGCCACCCATAACAAAATTCAAGTAGTCATAATGAAGTCATGATACTATTGCACAGCTAAAAATAAAATAATAGTAATAAATTATATTAAAATACTTTCTTAATTTATGCTTATCTATTGTTTTCTCCAGGATTTGGAGAAATAAATCTCAGGTTTGGTCACTCCAACAGTGGAATGTGTAGTATGCAACACTGTTACAGACACATTACAGTCAACAAGAAAGAGACATCAGGCCTCATTTAATAGGCGAGTCCAGAATTTCTTGATAATCTTGTCGCCCCCGTCTTCCCAGATAGAGTTTGTAGCCGGCCAAAGCAAAGACGCTGATTATGATGAGTGCTCCACCTATTACATCATAGACACCGGGGAACATATGCAGCACCAGAAGTTGCAGGACCATAGCCACTACGATCTCCAAGTGCTGCACCGTACTGACCAATGCCGGATGGAACTTGTACAATGCATAATAGACACCGAGGAATGCTACAGTAGAGCACAAGCAAATTGCAAGGAGGTAGCCCCACGTTTCTCCATCCAGGGGTATGATTGGTTCTTGAAGAATAAACATTGTGCAGGCTCCCCAAACACTTCCAGTCCATCCAAAGGTAAAAAGAGCAGTCCACATGCTGACCTTTTCTTTGATAGATCTGTAGACTATCATTGACAGTGCTGTGGTAAGGCCTGCCATAACTGTCATGGTGTAACCAAAGGCTTCCTTCCAGACACCAAGAAAGGAGTTTTCTTCATCAACTATATTTGGAATCATAACCAAACATGCACCAAATACACTGCAAACAACAGTAATCAAGTCAACATTTGGCATATGTTCATCTAACAAGAGAAAGGCCAGTACAGCACTAAAGACCGTAGTGGTTGCCCTCCACATAATGGTTCCATTGCTTGGTGGAACGATAGAGAAGGATGTGTAGGCACAGGTAATGGAAATAACATTGCACACTCCATAGAAGAATAATCGTAGTCTATATCCTGGAGGTCCAAATGGAGCCTCTTTATAATAACACACCACGATGACAGATAAAACTTGCATAACGGAACGGATGAATATTAACTCCAGCGAGGGCACTTTGGAGCGGTCAGAAACCAATCTTGTGATGAGCGCTACACACCCATGAGCCAGTGCGGACCCAAATAGTATAGCCCACATCTTCCTGGACTGAAAGATAGAACTGTCTGCAAAACTTTGCAACTGTTGAGCAAGATCATTATCGGGATCTTCTATCTGCTTTGGTCTGGCATCCATAGTCCCAAAGAAGGTTCTCCCCTTCTTTCTGGAATCCCCTAGTAGTCTTTTCTTTGGATTCTCCTCTACAAAGCCTCCATTGTCCTCACTGGTGTCCTCATACCCTTCATCTCCAGGTTGTGGATAATGAGAAGTGTATTTCACTGTCACAGTGTTGGGATGTATTTTTACCCTCTTCTTGGTTGAGTAAGGTTTGGATGGTGACTTCTCCATGTCTTTGAATAATATTCTGTAAAGCATACAAATAGTAATTAATTACAATTATGGCCAACATAGATTGCACAATTGTAAAAAAAATGACAGGGGTTTATATATTTACATCTTCTCAACTCTAATAAGTATTTGCAATCATTTTCTAAATAAGCTTGTCAGTATACCAGATTAAATTATTGCCACAGCCTTGACTTAGATAAGAAGCTAGAAAGACAAAATAAAAAAAAAACCAATGTTAAGGAGGACCTGTCATGTCTTCTGAAATGCAGAACAGACTACATAATTCTACAGCCATCTCCTCGCTGATTTTTCAGCTGTTTTTATTTTGTTCTAGCCCCAATGATGTCACTGTATGGGTCGCAGTGGTTGTAATTGTGACAGGGCCCCTATGTCAGGGAGCCTACAGGCCCCCCTTACTTCACTTACTTTGCTCTGTACTCCCCACTCTCTTCCCTGCAACCAGGCACAGTCAAACAGTGCCATATTTTGCCCCAGGCACTATCCTATCATTGGACAGCTTTCCCCATTACTGCTGTCCCCCGCTGTAAGAACAGCGGGGGGCAGCAGGATTAGGCAGATGGATCTGTCCTGTGTACAGCTAAGTGTTTACCAGCAAGATTAGCACGGCCACCCCAAGTGTAGTAACCAACACCTCCAGGATGAGAAGTATCAGCAGCCAAGTAGGATAATTCAGAAGCCAGTATCAGGACCAAGGGAGTGATGGAGGGGGAGAGAACACCCAAGAGTACACTACTCCTACATGGGGGCGTCATACTATGACCCCCTGTGCCTTCAGTCCTATATAGTATGACTCACTGTATGTAGGAGTGGAAGGCACAGGGAGTTATTGTATATAAGAGATGAGATCCAATGGGGGTAGTAGATTAAAAAAGGGACATATGGGAATCAGTATTAGGGTAATTTCAGAATTTCTGCAATGTTTTTTATTACATAACGGTACAGTACTGCTACCCAGTCATGAAATGGCAGCATGATGCATTCAGTCATGGAATGGTATCTGTTGAGTCGCTGCATGGCAGTGCATAGAGGAGTCCCAAGCTGAATCTTTGTACCATGGCCTATAAGTCTTTAGCTACACCCCTGTCTGGCCCCCCTCGTTCACCTGATATGGCTCCTGTTACTTTTAAACACCAATACTAGTCAATTTTTAAGTGGATCATCTTCACCGCTCAATGGCAATTGCTGATGTGATGTTGATTGGCACTGAGCGGTAAAGACGGCCCACTTATTAATTGATTAATATTGGACTCCAAAAGTAAAAAGAGCTAATGTACTTGAATGAGGGGGGTTAGACCATAAATAAAAGCAGCAGTGGAATCATCGAGGACACAGCTGTAAAGTTATGCAGCCCGTTCTGCTTGTCAGAGGACATGACAGGGCCTCGTTGAAGTCAGTCTCCAGACACAAGATGAGATGTAAAACATACCTTCTGTCTTTTACATATGGGCTCTCTGTGTAAGGCGATTAAAAAAAAATCATTTGTCAGCATTATGGAAAAAACAACAGCGTTCTTCTACACTTGATGTCACTCTTGAAATGTGAGCATCAGAGGAGTCCTTCCCTAAATCTCCTATACCAGATCATACCTTCCTCAATACTTCTATGTATAAGGCTACTACAACAGACTACTTCCAAACTACTTCTTATCAACTCTCCTTTCACAGACTACTTCTTCCCCAGTTCTCACATGTTCTAGGCCATGTAATATTGTTGCAATTTGCCGGTCTGGATGCTGAGGGATGTGGTTTCTATACCTGCCCTTGTATTTTGTACCAGTATACCAGTAAGTTTGGCCACTGGCAATGATTTTTGAATTGATATGTCCTTTTTCTGTGATTTGGTTGTAATGTCATTGGAGAGACTTGCAAGATAACGAGGACCCTTGACAAAGGGTTACAAGCTTGCATATTCTGGCCAAAATATTTACTAATATCTTATATTTAATAGTATTTATCATTATTTTTGCAGTAAGAAGTACGGCTTTAAAATATTGAGGAAGCCTGGGGTGTCAGAGCCAGTGTGGTTTACTTTTGAGGTGCAGGACAGCTCATTGGGCTTTAATGTATGGGGCATCATTAATAGATTGTAAGCCTGCATGGTGCATTACACATATCAGTGGGTCTAACACCCTTTGGATGACTTATCTATTTGCAAGTATAATACTAAGCAGCCCCCATCAATGTGTGGAAGGTCCGTGAGCGGTTGTCGATCAGTATATTACACCTGTGCAATAATCCTCCATATAGCAATCTGTTTGTCTGCATGCTGAGGGATGTGGTGTCTATACCTGCCATTGTATATTGTATCACTATACCAGTAAGTATTTTGGTCAGTGACAAATTGACCATTTCTCGTGCGATTTGAATGTGATTTTCATGCATTTACTATGTGTTTTTGCAAATTTCACGCTCGATTATTCACTGCTCTGCACTTCCTGGTTCTCTTTTCTTGTGATTCCAACGTGCATTAACCCTTTAGTGACCACCCCATAGTGTTTTTACGTCCTAGCTTGCTGGGCTTTAATCCCCAGGGACTTAAAACCCTGTAAGCTGTGGATGTGATAGCTCCATGCTGCTGGCTCCTGGAGGTAGCGGACAATCTGGAGCTGTCATCCTGGGCCCCCCTAGTCACATGATTGCTGGCATTTACCGAATGCCGGCAATCATATGAAACTCAATAAAAAGTAAATAAAAGTTAAAAGATTCAGCTGCCCTGATGGATCTGATCCATCAGGGCAGCTGAAAGTATTTACCCCGTCCTCCGCGATGTCCCGCAGCGTTCTGGCCTCACGGTCATGATGATGCCTTCTGCGCATGCGCGGCAAACCTCAATACATTGGGCACGTGCACAGAAGGGCACGCGGCCTCGGAAATTTTAAATCTTTCTGGCTCCCGGCTAACATGTATAGCTGGAAGCAGAGACATGTCACCGGGGACAGCTGTATATGGTTCCCAGGCACATGATCACTGTTATTGAATGAATAACAGCGATCATGTAAAGCAAAAATAAAGTTTAAAAAAAGAAAAAATGTTTAAGTTTCATCCCCCCTCACGAATCATATCCATGAGGGAGATAATATTACGTACCTAAGGCCCACAGATTGCCCAGGTAATTTAAAATCTCCCTGCTCCTGGCTACCAAACCTAGTATGCGGTCCCTGGTCACGTGATTGCTGTTTTCCAATAGAAAACAACGATCACGTAAAAAGGGAAAAAAAAGTTAAAGTTTCACCTCCCATCACAAATGCGATCCGTGAGGGAAGGTGAAATTACTTACCTAAGGCTTCCGGCGATATTCCTCGACAGGATCTTTATCCATGGACCTTTTCCCAACGTCTACGCGTGCGCCCATCTGCAAACTGGCGGAAGCAAGCGCAGAAGCTGGGGAGGGTTCGGTAAATTTAAAGTCTCCTTGCTCCTGGCTACTAAAGGTAGCTGAAAGTCTGGAGCAGTGACTGTGGGCTGCGGTGAGTGGTCCCCGATCACGTGATCGCTGTTATCCAATGGATAATGACGATTACATAAAAGATAAAACACAGTTGAAGTTCAATGCTCCTTTCGGTTTGAGCCCCGTTGTGCATAAAGACACAAGATTAGAGCCGCAATGGGTATGTTTTTGAACACAAGACAGACAGGGGTATCCATTTTGGGTACAAATCCTCATGTGCACTACAGAAACAAATACTGTCTTTTAAATTACATATTTGCAAAAATATGACATTTTATTTTTTTTCCTCTAAATTGCATTAATTCCTGAAGAGAAAAGAAATACATTCAAATGTTTGTGATCGCTGGGGTCTTCCCTGCCGTGTCTGTGTGTGCCGTCCTGTACGCCACGCGGATGCCGAGGGGAGAAGCCAGCACCGGACCGGAGCTACAGGCTGGGTGAGTGAAATGTCTGTAGGAATGCTGGCCGACCAGGGGCCAATTACTACTGAGGCAGAGGGTCACTATTACTACTGGGGCCACTATGGGGTCACTGTTACTACTGGGGCCACAATTACTACTAATACTACTGTGATGGTGACTGTTACTACTGGGGTCACAATGGGGGTCGCCATTACCAGTGGGGCCACTAAGTCACTTACTCCTGGGGCCACTATTATGACTGAGGTCACTATGGGGGTTACTATCACTACTGGGGCCACTATTGGGGTCCCTATCACCACTGGGGTCACTAATACTACTGTGGCCACTATGGGAGTCACTATTACTATACTGTCTTACAATAACAATTGTCCCTTTGAAGGCACCCATAATGCTGATGTGGCCCTCATTGAAAATGAGTTTGATGCCCTGTGTTAGGGGGTCACCAACCCAGAGTGTTATCTGTGCTATAGATTGCTCATACTTCCCAGTCACGCATGAATCTTCTTGAAGATTTTAACCCTCTGTTGAAAGTGTCAAAGGTTGTTATAAATTTGTACTTCCAAGTGGCCTTCTATGGCTTTGTGATTTCAAATTGCCTTTTAATATGGTGACTTTCATGTGTTTTATGTTGCATCCCTGACTAGAAAAGTGCTCAGCCACAGGTAATTCTGTCTGTCTTTCTTTAGGCCCTCTGTCCACGGGTGAGGCGGAATATCGCTAGTTGGGGAGCAGGGGAGAGAACTGTCAGTTCTCTGCAGTGGGCCTATCTGACAGATAGGCTCACCGCAGAGAATTGCGGCAAGCCACAACTTGAGTCCCGCAAGTGGAGAATCGCTATGATTCTCTGCTCATGGACAGAGGGCTGCACTTTCCATAGCAACGCTATAGAAAGTGTGAACTGTGTTACTCGCGTCCGGATTATCAGCGCGAGTAACACAATGCACTATTGCCCATGGACAGGAGCCCATAATTGTGTGGCAATGCAATCTCATCTTGCTTTCAGTTTTTGTCCTGTTTCTCCAACATAAAGGGCCCCAACAGAACATTTACTGCATCGGATAGGGTACACAACAGCGGACAAAAAACGTGTGAATGTCCCAGGGATCTATTTAATTATATACACACAAGTATGTATATATATATATATATATATATATATATATATATATAAGGAAGAACCCTGAGCCATTAAAAGGTATCATATCTACAAGATTACTTGGTTTCTCTTACTGATAATAATCACATTGTGCTCTACTGACTAACACAGTACCAAACTTTTTCCACTGCTCCCATAGTAAAGCAGGAAAATGGAAATCCTAACAGCAATGTGAATGAGCCTGAAAACCAATGAATACTTTATACAGACTTTTTATTGTAGATTACAGTACCTGTTTAATTTTACATCCTTTAGGCATCATAAATTCAGCAGCTGTATTATCGCTCTGTACAAGTTCCAAGTTATACAGAGATATAGTACATCATAGACGTCTATGAGCCTATACTGAACCTGTGTATGCTTCCAATTTTATGTACCATCAGATGCTGCATTATGGAGCTATTTTAAATTTGAAGCATTGCTTATAGAGAGAATACCCCTATGTTATGAGGTCATACAGATGCACATGGCGGCACAAGCTGCCATCAGTGCATCAATGGTGGATTATAATAGGAGCAGTTTCGGTGGCCACCCAGGGCCCAAGGTTCCTAGGTGGCCCATGGTTGCCCTTATTACCCCACTATCTTTATAGGCTGATGGTCGCTTCCACAGCAGAAGATGTATTCCAGATACTGCAGCTTTCTTACAGCATGCCCCATACATAGCCCACTCCTTCTCCTCTCCTGCTCTCAGTACAGGTTATGTATGAGATGTGCTGTACGGAGGCTGCAGTGTCTAGAATACAACTTCGCCTGTGTGAGTGACCGAGCAGGGACTGTGGACTGCTGGGGGCACAGAGGGGGCTCTATTACTTTGTGGTGTTATAGAGGGGGCTGTATAATTTTTGGGGTGCACAGAGGGGGCTGTTTTACTCTTGTGGCTTAGAGTGGCCTCTGCTACTTTATGGGGGCACAAAGGAGGCTGTGTTTCTTTGTTAGTGGTCAGAGTGGATTTTATTACTTTTCTGCGGTGCGTAGGAGGCTGTATTACTTTGTTGGTGGCAAAGAGGGAGCTTAATTACTTGGTGGGGGCACAGAGGGGGCTCCATTACTTATCAAGGTCATGAATTGGACAATACAAAATTTTAAGGAGAGCACAAAGGAGGCATTATTTCTTGCCATGGGCACTATAGGGAAATTATTAACATGTAGGGGCACTATTACTTTATGGGGCACTAGTACTGTTTGGGGCACAAAGGGGGGCACTATTACTATGGGGAGGCAGTGAAAGGGGTATTGGAGGTAGCTGCTGGATTGGGAGAGAATGAGAACAGCACAAAATTGTCAAGCTTAGCTTAATGCAGAAAAAAATAAATAAGTTGGCATTTCAACTGTGAAGAGAAAACTTCTATCTGCAGGTTTGACAAGTAGAGTATCAATAAGAAAGCTACTGCTAAGATTGCACAATAAAAAAAAATAAGATTTGTCTGGGACAAGCAGCACCTCCAGTGGATTACTGAAGAGTAGAAGAAGATGCTATGGACTGATGATGAATCAAAATTCGACATGTTTGGTACATCACAAAGGGTTTTTCTATGCCGTTGGGTAGGTGAAAGGATGGTTCTTGAGTGTGGGACACCAACTGTAAAACATGGAGTAGGAAGCGTGATGCTGGATCCAGATTTGACAACTTGAACAGGGTGACTAGCACACTGAACAAAAAGGACTACCACAGCATTTTGATATGCCATGCAACGCCCTCTGGTGTACACCTAGTTGGTTGTGGGTTCATAGTAGAGCAAGACAATGATCTAAAACATACTTCTAGATCATGTCAGAACTACTTAAGAAGACAAGAAAAAGCTAGTAGGCTTTAAAGAATGGAATGGCTTGCACAGTGTCCAGACCTAAACCCCATTGAGCTTGTTTGGGATGAACTGGACATAAGGGTAAAAGCAAAGCAGCTTACAAGTGCAGCACATTTGTGGGAACTTCTGCAACAATGTTAGGAAGAAATTTCTGAACAAAATCTGATAGCAGTTGTAGAAAGAATGTCTCAATTGTGTAAAGCTGTTATATCAGATACTCTGAAGAGTCAAAAATATGGATTGAATTTGGTGAAACGAAAGTTATTCCATTATTTTTATTCCTCTTAACTTGCTTATTTCTTCTATGCTTTCATTTTAAAGTACATCTAAAACATTCAACTGTGAAAATATCAATACAAATTGGAAAAATGGAGGTGTTCTCAAACCTTTGACCAGCAGAGTACTTGAACGCAAAGACCCTTCTCCCATCATTTAAATTAATCACCGGGGAACTGTAACTCTGCAAGGGAACAATGTACTCGAGCTACATCTAGTTAGGATATTACTACTGTAATAGTATATAAAAGCTGAGATTGTGCAACAAAACCTGCACTTCGAAATCTGAAAGAATTTTTTTTATTGCTTCTATAAAACTGAAATCCTAAAAACAGTAGCAGGAAAAAGGAACATTAACACCTCTTGTACTTAGTTTATTATGCACCCTTTCCTGCTGACAACTGCTATTAAAGCTGAAATATTGCTCCACTGCTCCACGTGCCAAGGTTTAGGCTATTGATAATGTAGTAATGGTGTAAAATGATGCATATAGTAGTAATTTAAAATGATGGTCATTTCTGTTTAGCTTCTATGTGTGGCACTAAAAATGCAATTCATAAAAGATTAATCAGACCTGTCATAAAAGTGTGATATAAATCTATTTTTTTTCCATTCATGTCAATGAGGAACGGCCTTTAGTGTGCAATGTCTTACAAAGGTAACTCTTCTTGGTAGCTGGATCCCTAATGATCCCTAGAGCAAGTATTTCCATAATAGTGTCACTATCACCTGGTGTCCTTGGCAGCGATTGCCACTTCCTTAGCGATTGGCAATTATTATGGAAAATGTTGTGTGCTGCACCATTCAATATACAGCATATAGCTTTTTTCTTTTTCACTTATGATTGCAGGAAGGGGGGTGTAATATAGAGTGGACAAAAATAAATTCTGCACAGGGTGCCACCTATTTTAAGGCCACCACTGTATACAGACAGGGTCCAACAATGGCCCGTGCTGAGTACCTTGGAAGAACCAGATCAGCAAAAATGATTGCATGGTTAAAGGGAACCCCAAATGTCTATTATGTCCCTTTAGTGTACCAACTGTATATAGAGACAAAAGACAAAGAAAAAAAAAAAAAAAGCGAGGAACATCACTGATAGCCAAAACTATACATCATCTACAAGGGGACACAATTTTAATATGTATCTTAGTGGCACTTTCTACTGATAAAAAAATTCAAAATGTGAAAAACATATATATATTAACTCTTTTTTCACATTTTCAAGATTTCACAAAAACTAGTAAAATAAAAGTCGCATAAAAGTAAAGTCCCATGTATTATGAAAAAAGACACAAAAATATTATATAAAAACTAAACGCTAAATAAATGCTTTAGCTTTCACTCCCTCATATAGAAAAAAACGGAACTATGCTTAGTATTGAACTGGTTAATTATCACCATGATGTACTTAAAGGAGTCTTGTAGAGTAATGGTCTATTTACACGGGATGATCAGTCAGGCAGACGATATCCTGCACACCTCCCATTGATGCTCGCTCCTGTGCTGTTATACTGGAGCGAGTATCATTGGCGTTGGTGGAATGGGGGTAAAGGAGGCAGAGGAACGTTCTCTCCCCGCCCTCTTTTTAATTCACTGTAAGCAGACAGTCTTTCAAAAGTGAACAACTGCTTTTACACTGAATGGCGCATCGTTCAGTCACTGCATGCATTGACAAAGAACGATTGCCGTTCAAAGTTCAGCGTGAGCGTGGTAATTTGAACGAAAATGGACCTATCCTCACTATTATGTCATCATAATCAGATTGGTGGCGGCTGCTGCTCAGAACTCCCTCCGATCAGCTGTTCGAAAAGGCTGCAGTACTTATGTGAGCACTGCGGCGTCTTCTCAGACCTGTGATGTTATGTTGATTGGTCACGTGGCCTGAAAACAGCTCAGTTGCATTCAAGTGAATGACATTTAGCTGCTAAACCAGGTACAGCCACCATACAATGTATAGTGCTGTGTCTGGTATGCAGTGCTCACCTAAGCGCTCTGGCTTCTTCAAACAATTGATCATTGAAGGTCCCAAACATCAGATCCCCACGGATCAGATATTGGTGATGTGCACTGAGGATTAGTTCTCAACATTAGAGTCCTGGCAAAACCCACTTAGGGATCAGTCAGACATTTGCAGACATGTACAGATTGGCTGCACATGTTACTTGCATTTGCGATCCGCATCTATATAGAACCAATGCTTTTCAATGGCAGCAGTCACATGCCCAATATTTACCTGTGGTAAACATAGGACAGCAAATTTAAAAACGCAGGTAACTGTGGCATTCCGTTTTTTTGGAAGTGAAACCCTTAGATGCCATCACATCCAGGGGTTTCACCTTGTGCGAAATGGGGCCAGCGGCAGCAGCGCTGACGCCACTGAGAACATACAGTGTAGATCGAGATCCTCTGGCACAGCTGTGACAGCTGTGGCACAGGAGCGTGATGTTCTTCCATTGCTTTCAATGGGGCCTGCACTACAGCCGGCTCCATTGAAAGCAGTGAGATGCTGGCAGCCCCTGCAGTGATTTTCAGGGAAGGGCTTTCAGTATACGCCCTTCCCTGAAAATCATCTCTAGAATGTATAAAAAATAAAAAAAATAAATAATCATCTCTCCTCAGCTGCCGGGGCTCAGGCGCATCCAGCCACTTCTTCTCCTGAACTGCTGTGAAGTGCTTTCAGCAAGTGGGGATTTAAAATCTCCGCCTGCTGAAAGGGCTGGCTATGATTGGCTGAGCACTGTGACCAATCAGAGGCAGCTCTCAGCTATTGTATGACAGTTGTATTGAATGACGGCTGTAGCGCCGGCTCCACAGAATTCAATGGGATAGCATTGTGGTCTTCTGTGCCGTTCCAACCAGAGAATTACGGGGTGTTGGGACCGGTGGATGCATGAGGTCATGCACATAAAGCAACTGGGCTCAGAATACCCTCAACTGACCACAAGTAGAGAGGATCTTCTGACAAGCACACGCAGCTCCAACTGTTTCATTGTCCACCATCCAGAGATAAGGGGCACCATCATTACAAGCCCATGTGTTTGTCAGAACCATTTCCAGCCACTTGGCTGAAGGACATTTGGTTTCAAGGCGCCCATTATGTGTACTGCCCACTGGTATTGTGAACGACGAAACTGGATTGCTACAAAGTGGAATTTGGTTGTCTTCAGTGACAAATCCAGGTTTACTTTGGGCATTGACGATGATTGTGTTTTTGTCTGGAGACCTAGGGATCTAGCACCTCAATCCTGCCATTGCTGTGGAGCGGCACACTGCCCCTACTGCTGGTATGATGGTTTGGAGAACCATCACATACAGTAGTCGGTCACCCCTCGTAGTGGTACGAGGGACAATGACAGCTCAGTGATATGTCCAGGACATCCTGCAGCCACATGTGTTCCTCTCATGGGGGCTTCCAAGAGGTATTTTCCAGTAGGATAATGCTCAGCCACAAACACAAGGGGGTCACAGGAATGTCTCCACAACATTGTCACACTTCCGTGACTGTCTGGTCACCAAATTTATCACCAAGAGAACATGAATGGGACAATCTGGGACGCCAACTTTGACAGCCTACGCGTTTGCATGATCTGGAGGCTCCGTTACAGCAAATGTGGACCGATATGCTGCAGGATACCATACAGAAACGGGATACCTCTATGATCCCATATCACATCTTATATCCGAGCTAGAGGCGGTACAACAGGGTACTAGAGCCTCCATGCCTGCCCGTATCACATCTTGTATCGAAGCTAGAGGCGGTTCAATAGGGTACTAGAGCCTCCATGCCTGCCTGTATCACATCTTGTATCCAAGCTAGAGGTGATACATCAGGGTACTAGAGACTCCATGCTTGCCCATATCACATGTTGTATCGAAGCTAGAGGCGGTTCAACAGGGTACTAGAGCCTCCATGCCTGCCTGTATCACATCTTGTATCCAAGCTAGAGGCGGTATAACAGGGTAATAGAGCTTCAATGTGTCAGTTTTCTGCAATAAATGATCCTTTTGCTCTGATATTACATTTACTTACTTTTGTCAACGTTACAATTACTCAGAGAAAGTTTCATTCAATTCCGACAACTTTTTTTTATAATGAGTGTATTTTGTATAGCGATCCTACAAGGTAAATACCACAATTTATTGGAATCATTTATGATAAATTATGACTGAGCTGAAATTGCTGGTTGATATCTCAGAAAATATAATCTTGCTAGATCCTGGCTGACATATTGTGATTAACTAACTTTCTTAGCAACAGCTGTAGTCACATAAAAATATTTCTCCATAGTTACCTGTAAAACGTCTGGTGTTTGTAATAGATACATCTAATCAGTGTGACCCCAGCATTGTGTTATTATTAAGTTAGGGCGAGGTAATAGTATTCCAATATGTACTTATATTATCATATTCACCTAATTTATTTTAACCCAGGGATACAACTTAATGAAGTGTTCTGAGTAACATACCTGGGGTTTACTGGAATCTTGGAAACTCTTTATCTAATCAACTGTTTGGAAAAGGACTCATTTATACACTGTATTTTACATTTTTTTTACAGAACTAAATGCAAAATTGTAAGCCAATTTTTAAGATATTGTTCAATGGTTGGGTTTCCCATGGACAGCACTAAATGTTCTCCTTCTGCTGCACACCTGCTTTACTTAGCAAAAATCTGGTAGACCATTCAAAGCTAGAGGGGGCATACTGCACCACTCATTGATTTCCATGACTCCTTATTTTAACATGTATAGTAAGCATTAGACCTCATGCACATGACAATATAGCCATCCATGCAACACAATATTCCCTTTATGAGCCACAGTGTATAGCTACTAACAAGCAACGACTCTCACTGTACTGTATGTATTGCATAGATTGTCATTCTTTTGGATGCTGCATTACACCTGCAGTGGCCCGGTTAATTGGAAGCTGATGAAAAATTTGCTGTTTGCCAGGAATCATGGGAACCCAATCTACAGTGGCTCTTAAAATACAAGGGCTGCATGTGATGAGACAAGCACCTAACCTCTTTCGTGGCACACCCAGAAACTCTTTGGGGCTTGCTGCAGTGACCATGCAGTTAAACCCCGGAAGATTTCCGTGGACAGCTCCAGTGCTGAAATGTGCAGAGCACTGAACTGTCATCTGAAATCCTCCGGGGTTTTTACTGCATACTCAGTGCAGAAAGCCCCAGAAATTTCCCTGCCATAATATGGTAATAAACCTGCCACTGAAGGGGTTAAAAGGGAACCTGTCACCACCGAACAGCACCATAAACTAAGTTAGATATTTTTTTTTATAGTTAGCGGTATCCGCTGGCATAGCCTGCTCCCAACCTAAAAAAAATCGGACGGTGTGTGTGCATAATCCCATAGTCTCTGCAAGAACTCATGCTCAGTGGTCTGAAAAGGGTCAGGTTTTCAGACCATGTGGAAGGGGTGGGTGGGTGGCAATAAAAAAGTACATCCACTGGATCACCATCACCTCAACAAACAGCACTATAATGTAGTATATAGCTCATAAAGGTTCTCTTTAAGAAAATTATTTTGGGACAAAATGTTTCAATGCAAATAAGTATAATGGATGAGGCATATACTCTACTAGAAGTAAGAAAGATGGATCAGAGCCTGTAAGAGCTGTAGTGTTGAAAGTTGAGGGTTTAGGACCCTCCAATTACTTCTTGTTCCAGACTTCTGCTATACAGGTCATTGTTAAAGTCTTGCACAGACTAGGATCAGTACCTGATTATCCTTGTGTTCTGCCTAATAATTTCATGGCTACAAACAATAAATCCTCTACAATGTAACAAAGAAGTAACCGCTGTGACCTAGATTCTTCCTCTAATGCTGAAATAAAATTCTAAATGTTATTAGATAATGCACAAAACAACATTTAGACTTAAGGTGCGCTTAGACACAAAGATTGATCGCTCAAAAGATGGCTTTTGAGCAATCATTTTGCATAATCTACTAATTGGTACTAATGCCTATTAGTACCAATTAGTAGCGTATGAGCCGCGGGAGCTGAATTTATTCAGAGGACCGCCCACTGTTCTCTGAATAAATTCCTTTTGTTCTGGGGCAATGCAATCAACTGTTCTCAGCGGTCCCCGGGCAGAGCACAGTGTTCGGTCCGTCTTATCAGCTGATCTGCTGAACTACGGATTTCAAGCCAAACTGAAGTCGGTCGTTCCGCAGAAAACTAAAATATGGGCACATTTACATGCAACGATTATTTTGAGCGATAATCGTTGTGTCTGAATGGGCCTTTACATTTTATAAAGTCACACAACTATGGCCTGTCTATATCATAAACCTGGGAGGACTAATAGACATGTGATGCTGATATGTTTTACACATCTTCATGAAACACATTATTCCCTAATGACTAATCACTAGGCCAATTTCAGACAAGCGTATTACGGACACAAAAATACGCTCGTAATACGCTTTTATAAAAGAGGCCTAAATCTAAGGCCAACCATGTACCAGGAGCCTGGCGCCTCTATTGCTCTGTGCTACAAAGTCATGGGCAATGAGGCATACCACAATTTGTTCTGTTTATTTCGTAGGAATCTTACAAAAAAAACCTTTTAATGTTTTTGTATGAATGTAGGAAGCATAGAGGTGCAGTCTACCCTCAGACACAGCTAAGGGTGCTATATTACAGCTCCATACCACTCAGAGGTTGGATGTCCAAGTGCACGAATATTAAGGCGAACCTGTCACCACTGTCTGTTAAGAACTTGTCTCCTGGCACTTCTGTTGTAGAAGACACAGTACTTGCATCCTCCATGAAATATCAATTCTTGAGAGTGTTTTCTTAGAAATCTGCATTGTGCCGTTCCTTTGTTATTCTACCTGAATATTTTTATTGTCAAGGAGAATGGTAATACCCAGTTCACAAACTTGTGTGTCCCCAGTGGCATAGCTATAGGGGTCGCCAGTGCTACAAGGCCCCTCAGCTAGGTGTCAAGGTGGCTCACAAGCCCCCCCCCGACACACTAACACTCACTGACCACACAGTTTCACCCCTTCCCGCTACAGAACGTACATTTATCTCTCTTCATACAGCACGGGCGCCATCTGTTCCTTACAGCCGGCACCTGGTGGCAACTGCTCCGATCAGCCACGCGGCTGATCAGATCTGTTAACCCTTTAAATGCCGCTGTCAATTCTGACAGCGGCATTTAAATCCCCTGAACGATATTGGGGGTCTTGTACGCCCCCCCCCCCACAATGAAATCGCAGAGAGCCATGTGGTTGTCATGGCAGCCAGAGGCCTTGTGAAAGGCCCCAGGGCTGTCTTGGCAGAATGCCTATCAAGCCATCACCGTGGGTTGGCTTGATAGACTGCCTACCCGATAGCAGTATGATGTGATGCAATAGCATTACATCATACTGCAGGAGTGATCAAAAGCATCGCAGGTTGTTCTCCCCTGGGGGGACTAAAAAAAAAAAAGTACTAAAAGTAAAAAAAAAAAAACCTTTTGCCATATTTACAATTAAAGAATCTAAATAATTAAATAAAAAATACATACTTTGTATCGCAGCATCCGTATAAGACCGATCTACCAAATTACCGCATTATTAATCCTGCATGATGAACATTGTCCAAAAAAGAACGCCAGAAATGCACTTTTTTGGTCCCCCTGTCTCTAAGAATAAAATGCAATAAAAAGTAATCTATGTATGTATTCCAAAATGGTACTAACGCAAACTACAGGACATACCGCAAAAAATGAGCCCTTGCACAACTACGTCGAAAAATAAAAGAGTTACTGTGCGCGGAAGGTGGCGGCAGAAAAAATTAAATGTCTTTGAAAAAAAATAAAAGTAGTACAGCAAAAAAGCAGAAACTATAAGTTTGTAATCGTACTAACCCATAAAATAAAGTTTTCATGTCATTTTTGTTGCAGTTTGTGCACCATTGAAACAAGACACATGGAATGTCGTTTTTGTTTTTTTTTTTCATTTTACTCCACTTATAATTTTTAACATTTTTACAGTACATTATATGGTACATTAACTAGTACTATTGACAAATGCAACTCATTCTTCAAAAAACAAGCCCTCATACAGCGACGTCGATGGATAAATAAAGGAGTTATGATTTTTTAAAAGGGGGAGGAAAAAACGAAAATGGAAAAAAAGGGCCGCGTCATTAAGAGGTTAATGCTATGACCCAGTCCCCCAGGCAGAACTGACAGCATCTCCTGCTTGGTAATAGATAGCGCTTCCTCCCAAGCCTGGCTCAGACTCCTACCCTATGATGTTCTGAGTAGATATCATGAAAGGGGAGGAGAGTAAGCCGGGCCAGGGAGGTAGCCAGCACCGTATGATGGACTGGATCACAGCATTAGCCCTTTCCAATCCAATTTGTATCCTGGTTTTCCTAGGGGGCTTACTCTTTTTCTGCCATTTATACAATGGCGCTATATGCTGGCTAAAGCCAGTACTGCATGAGGTGACACGTTGGACAGGCTCTGACAGCAGAGAGGCTGGCAATATATAGTAAGAGAACCCCGACGGATGTCTTTAAACATCAAAGCTGTACAGCCTTAAATCATAATGTCTTCAGACGTCCGACAGTGGATTGGAAAGGGTTAAACTGTGTGTTTCGTAAACATCTATTTCTATTGTGTCCCCGAATCGCCGCGGTCTGCACGAGGATTTTCCGCAGTGGAAATTCTGTGTCATTTTGCAAGTATATGGGTATTGCCTGACATAGCCTATGACAAGTTGCACCAGAAAAGCGTCAGTGAAACTCATCCTTTCAATGCACTATGGTCATCACACTGATGCCCAATATTTTATAATAAAAGGTAATTTGTGATTTTTGCTCATCCATTGGCTGAGCTGGATTTTCTCCTTGATGCTGTATTCCTTGAGGAATAACCAAGGTAACACGAACTGATATATACATATAACAACTTTTAGTTAAAAATGCCAAAAAATATATAATTTCCAAGTGGATCTATTCTGCTAGGTCTGAGGCCTCCTTTATAGTCATGCTCTATACCAGTGATGGTGAACCTTTTAGAGACCAAGTGCCCAAATTGCAACCCAAAACCCACTTATTTTATTGCAAAGTGCCAACACAGCAATTTAAATTGAATACTTAGGCCAAGTACAATATTGGGCCGTGAAACTTGGCCTGATATCGCACTTATGCACATGCGATGTATCGGCGGATGTGAGTGTGCAGCATCCGAGGAGCAGGCCCACAGCTGAGGAGACAGTGGGGTGGAGATGTTATCTTTTTCAGGGGTCTCTATCATCTCCTCCCACTGATGGTAACTCAGTCGCCGCAGGGGGAGATCACAGGGGTAGTAACCGGGGGGTTACCTGTAGTTTAAGTGTCACTCGTGACGCCACCGTTCCTTCTCGAGGGATGGATCTTGCAGATTAATAAAATAGTGCAACAGTAGTACAAGAATTATATCTCAGTGGAGCTCACAGGGTATTCGTACAATCCACAGTCATCTGCAGGTTCCTTCACTCCTGGTACTCACTTTCTCCACCTGCAAAACACAAACTTTCCTGCTCTCGCTATGAAGTGGTTGCTTTGTCTCAGCACTCGGCAGTAGTACTGAGGATTCCTGGGTTGAACTAGGACCAGGCTAAGCATCAGGCAATCGCTCGGCCTCCTCCATTTTCTCCATTCAGACCGATCTGACAGCGTCTCCTGACTGACTCCCTCCTTTTTCTCTCTTCTTACTCTCATTCTTGCAGACACAAATATATCTAGCACCATCACGTGACCACAAACAATACATTTTCCAAACAGGACAGAACATACCAGACATAAACCCTTTCAGTCCTGCAAAACATCCAATACACATAAATCTAATGCACTCCACAAACAAGACACTGACAAGACATTGACGTGAGTCAGACATAAAACATTCTGGAGGGGACCCCATTAACTCTGGGCCACTACAGGTGTTTTTCTGTAAAATACACTCCCCTTCACTTCGGTGAGGTTGTTCTCCTCCAGTGTGGCCTTCAGCCACGTCAGAGGATCGGCAAGTGTTTCCCATTGTTTTCAGTGGGAAACCTCACATTGCACTTGCGTACACATTGCATGCCATACAAAGTATTTTCTTGTCCCATTGAACCCCCAAAGATAGGACATGCTGAAATCTTTTCCCGCATCGTTCATGGATGGATTTTTTCCAAGATTTGTGTATCTCGCAATGCACAAATTTTGTGCGATTCTCATGACCGCGTGTAAGCAACCTATGTCAGCTTGAGGTACACTGCCACATGCAGAGTGGCTTCAGTAGTAATCGTGTCCCCTATATTGTCCTCAGTAGTGATATTATTACTACTAGGGCTGATCTAGGGGACACTGTTTCTAATAGTGTCCCCTATATCAGCCCCAGTAGTAATAGTGACCCCCACAGTAGCCCTAGTAGTAATAGCGCATTCTGAGACTGATATACTTACCTCCTCCTTGTCTGCAAAGCACTGCTGCTCCTCTGCTTTGCGCTACTACGGACGAAAGTGTGTGCACTCGGATGCTTCCTCCTTTCTCCACTCCTCCTGCGAAACCAATGAGGAGAGGTCAAGGGAGGAAGATCCAGGATACACATACTGCCATCAGTGTGTGCATCCTGCAGCAGTGCCACTGAGTGATTAGCAGCCGGGGAGCTGTGGCACCACGGCTGGTAATCCCTTTCCTGGTGACCCGACATCCCGAAAGCGAGACAGATATCCAGAAAGCGTGACAAAAGGGCTGTCCTGCTTAGGGACTCTGAGGACAGCGAGAAACAGGGTCTCAAAGTGGGACTGTCCCACTTAAATTTGGACGTCTGGTCACCTTATTCTAGTAGTAAGAATAACAAATGGCGCGTGTGCCCACAGAGAGAGCTGTGAGTGCCTCGTCTAGCGCGCGTGCCATTGGTTCGCCACCACTCCTCTATACTGTGCTGTATTATAGACATCAGTATCAACGTTTGGCAGGAATTATTATGGAGGCTACTTATCTTGGTTAGGTAGAACAAAAGATCATCAGACTATCAATAGGTCTACACACTTACAATCACCATATCACTACATTTTTTTTAATATTGATAGGACTTTCTAATGTTAAAACACATCGCACAAAAATCGCAAGTTTGTACTTTGCAATTTTTGTGCGATGCGCTTTTAACATTAGAAAGTGCTATTAAGATTCGCATTAAAAAATGCAGCGTTATCGAGTGAGAATGTCAGTAAAAAAGCGGATTATGAAATCAATGATTTTCAATGGTTTCCTTCCCATCTACGATGCGATGCAGAGTGAATAGAAAAAAGTCGCAGCATGATCTATTTTTCTGAATTTTTTATCTCCCATATTTCCCTATGGAGCCTCCTTTTTATCGCAACGCTACAAACTTGCGATATGATGCGATTTTAACATTAGCAAGTCCTATTGACTCCCACGTTAAAAAAGCACATGATTTTCTTATCGCTCCATGTAACAAGCCTCCACCGACTACTCATAAAAAGGTGACAACATTCCGTTCCATTATGGCTGTAAAATTTGATGCTTTTCATATTTTACTAGTCTAGTGCATAGTCTGGCCACTAGGTGTCAGCAACCGGGAAATCAGTAACACTGGAGGATTTATTCTTACACAGACAGGACGGCATAAAACAAACTTTCTGCTGATATTGTCCATATGGAGACTAATACAAGGGCTGCTGGGAGCGTAGGGCTTAAATAACATAAAAGGCCCAGTAATTCACATTGGAGTGTCCCTGTTCAGTACAAAACTGATAGTGAAATTTCCTGATTTATGAAGATTCATCTTTTTCCGCGTCACTCATTCATGAACGTCACACCCTGATGTCACTCATTCATGAACGTCACACCCTGATGTCACTCATTCATGAACGTCACACCCTGATGTCACTCATTCATGAACATCACACCCTGATGTCACTCATTCATGAACATCAGACCCTGATGTCACTCATTCATGAACGTCAGACCCTGATGTCACTCATTCATGAACGTCACACCCTGATGTCACTCATTCATGAACATCACACCCTGATGTCACTCATTCATGAACATCAGACCCTGATGTCACTCATTCATGAACGTCAGACCCTGATGTCACTTATTCATGAACGTCAGACCCTGATGTCACTCATTCATGAACATCAGACCCTGAGGTCACTCATTCATGAACATCAGAGCCTGATGTCAGTCATTCATGAACGTCACACCCTGATGTCACTCATTCATGAACGTCACACCCTGATGTCACTCATTCATGAACGTCACACCCTGATGTCACTCATTCATGAACCTCACACCCTGATGTCACTCATTCATGAACGTCACACCCTGATGTCACTCATTCATGAACCTCACACCCTGATGTCACTCATTCATGTACGTCAGACCCTGATGTCACTCATTCTTGAACATCAGAGCCTGATGTCAGTCATTCATGAACGTCACACCCTGATGTCACTCATTCATGAACGTCAGACCCTGATGTCACTTATTCATGAACGTCAGACCCTGATGTCACTCATTCATGAACATTAGACCCTGAGGTCACTCATTCATGAACGTCAGACCCTGATGTCACTCATTCATGAACCTCACACCCTGATGTCACTCATTCATGAACGTCACACCCTGATGTCACTCATTCATGAACATCAGACCCTGATGTCACTCATTCATGAACGTCACACCCTGAAGTCACTCATTCATGAACGTCACACCCTGATGTCACTCATTCATGAACATCAGACCCTGAGGTCACTCATTCATGAACATCAGACCCTGATGTCACTCATTCATGAACGTCACACCCTGATGTCACTCATTCATGAACGTCAGACCCTGATGTCATTCATATATGAACGTCAGACCCTGATGTCACTCATTCGTGAATGTCAGACCCTGATTTCACTAATTCGTGAACGTCAGACCCCGATGTCACTCATTCATGAACTTCAGACCCTGATGTCACTCATTCATGAACGTCACACCCTGATGTCACTCATTCATGAACCTTACAACCTGATGTCACTCATTCATAAACATCACACCCTGATGTCACTCATTTTTTGCTCCATCTCCATCTCAGCTTTCTGTCTTCTACTTAGAAAACTGCATAGAACAGTATCTCCCAGCTCTAATCCTCGAGGCACTCCAACAGGTCATGTTTTCAGGATTTTCTCGGTGTTGCACAGGTGATCTAATTATTGTCGGTGCCTCAGACATTGCAACAGGTGTTCTTACTATAGGATATCCTGAAAACACGACCTATTGAGGACTGGAGTTGGGAAACACTGGTTAGAGACAGAAACCAAGACAGAACTGTAGGGGTCAATACATTAGTTGGAGAACTTTTTCCTATCTGTCTTACATAGTTTCTGTCCCTGAAAAGTGTTGAGCAGGAGGTCGGTATTTCAGGATGTGCCGTATATGCTCGGCTTGGAATAACAAACGTGCACATCTTTGAAATGCTGATATTCCACTAGATTTCTTCTCTGGTATCCTTACAGCATGTTGATGAGTTGGGTCCAACCATGTGAGACGGTCTGTTGTGTTCATTTACCTGTGGGACTTTGGCGCTGTTCTCAAACTCCCACTTTGCTACTATAGTGGAAACTGAGCAAAACAGAGACCAGAGATTTCTCTATCTCACATATTGAATTGAGGTTCTGTCTCTATGTAGTTTTCTGTATAGCAGATGGAAGGCTGAGACAGAGCCGTCTATGGAACAGAAAATGAGGTCAGAAACCATGTGCAATGGTGTTTTTTTACATAGTTAAAAAATATGTCCAAATAAAATATTTAGTTTTTAATTCGGTGCCAGAGTCCCTTCCCTTCTCTATATCACATACCGTCAACCTGTTTCAGATTTTTGAAGAAAAAAAAAAAAAGTGCTTCTTTAAATAAAAAATGGTGATGGGTCCCCTTTAAGAAAAGACTTAGGCCTCTTTCACACAAGCCAAAAACTGTGACCATCGTAAGCACCGGATTCCAATGTATTTGTTCAGATGGGCGATTTTCCAGGGCGTAAAATCTGCCGGCTGGAAAAGATAGCGCACACGGTGCGCATTCTGGACGGCCGCTTTTATGCGACACAGGAAAAGATAGGACTTGTCCTATTCTTTGCTGGAGTATGCCTACCGTTCCCATAGAATCCTATGAGAGCCGTCAAAAAAGGGAAATGGGAGGGAATTTAGCAGCGTCCAATGTTGTCATTCACACTGAAAAGAAGGCTTTTTGACATGCATACATTGTAGCAAGCGGGGTGCACTTGCCTGCGGATCGTCAACTCTCAGACCAGAATGGGCACTGACCACGTAGAAGTACTCTCTGGAGACACAGGTTTCCTTTAAACCTGGCTCCAGCCAGTCTTTATTCAGAGTACAACCAACATAAACAGAGTCCATATAACGTTCTTCAACAAAAACATAAAAGTCCACATACACACCCCACCTAGGTGTTAAGGTCAGGGTGGTCACCCATGTCGGACTCTGTCCTGTCCTAGGCCACCGGCCTGCAGCAGCTTAGCTCTGCTGCACAGGTCCGCTCTGGCTCTCTCAGCCAAGATCTCCCTGGGTGTAGCAGGAATGTACCCTTATATCCAACTTCCTGACCACACCTATGGGCGTTTTCCCTTTTCTCAGGCACCAGAATGCCTGTCTGTTGCCCCCAACAGACAGTTCTCTGTAGTGCTCCCCTACAACATATATACACCAACAACACTTCTAGCCCCAGCTGCCAAGAGAGAAATATGGTATCTGGGATACTTTTCTGGATCGTGGATCCTGGTTGGTCTTCATTGACTTATTTCCAGCGACCCTTTAGCTCAACGAACATTCCTCCCACAGCTGAGGCATAAGATCTCTAAGATTAACTTATAAGGTACAGTAAATTGGGAAATTACAGCTCACTTTGTGTTCTGTTACTTGAGACACATTTCAAGGGAACATTCAGTCAGTTTTTGTCTCCAGACGATGTGGTGTGAACCTCTAGGGAGCACATGAAGGAGGTGATAAGTAGGAAGGTAAATTTGAAAAATATGGTCCATTCATTACAGCGATACAATAAAGTCGTACTTAACAGGTTTATACAAATGAGCCTCTAGCTGCAACACTATTTAAAATTATTATCTCCACAACGTGCTCATTCCCGGCTGGTTGGATTGCTTTTTTTTAGTACATTTGCAGCTTGCAAATACAAAAATATTATCTTCCCCTTTACCGATTTACATTTTATAGACTTATTATTTCCTACATTTTTATGCTGTAGGTTTTTCACCCGCACAACAGCAAAGCACCATGCAAGTCAAAGGGTCTGTGCTGCAATTTCCTGTACAGTGTCGTACCGCGAGGAAAAACCGTGAGTCCCGTAAGGATTAATCTATTATGGCATCACTTTCCATGGTGGGAAAGGTCCCTTAAATTTAGCCTGTTGAATAGGTACTGAAGTATCTGAGTTACTGAACATTTGTTCTTTTGGAATCCAACTGAGTTAAGTACACAACAGTGAGAATACAGTGGTGTAACCATAGCGACCAATCATAATCCATGATATTCTATCATTATGCCGCTACATGCCTTGACCTCATGGAGACTCCTACTTGAATGGCTGTTTTCACACAGAGAATTGATCTCTATAGTAAACACATCCTCCAGACACGGCATAAATACATCATGTTCCATGTTTGCTTGATGCCATGCTATTATGTGGATAGAAGAATAAACGACCATATATCCAGTCGCGTTCCTAGTACCAGGAAGCATGAGGTCCTATTGTTATGCCACTCAATTGTATCCTTGACCTTAAGATGTGTATAGAATTGACTGCACGTTATTTCAGTGCTTCGTTCTGCGTCGCTCACATATAACTACCCTTTTAGTGCAATGGAACTGTTGCCGCGTTTCGGCTGCAATCAAGAAGTGGAACCAGGGTTGTATCAAAACATCAGTCCTAAGCCACATGATCGCACCTTTGGCGCAAGCGTTCTGTCATTTGGGACTGGGCACTGATGAATGCCTTATTACTGTCACTGCAGAAGGTCCCTTAGGTATTGTTTGTTATGTTTCCTTCTTCCCTCCTGCAAGATCTCCTGTGGTGTATGGACTGATTGGTCGAAAGGGAGGTGTTTTCCCTAGCTGGCCAGTCAGCCATAATGGAATGGTATTTACTCTGGTCCCACCCCTGCATGGGCGCCAGTTATTCTCTTGTGTACATGCATGCTGTACAAATCTCTGTCCATTTGTCTGGATCTAGTTTTGTTTATATTTGAGTCCTGTCCAAGCTATTCCTCCTTTGTTTGAAGGATTGTTGGATGCCCGAGTCATGTTCAATCTGTTCTCTTCATCCAATGGGTTGTTGGATACCTGCACTATGTCCTGCCGCCTCTGTCCAAAGAGTTGTTGGACACCTGTACCCTGTCCTGTCTGTTCCCCCTCTGTCTGACAGGTTGTTGGATGCCTGTACCCTGTCCTGTCTGTTCTTTCCATCCAATGGGTTATTGGATGCCTGAACCATGTCCTGTCTGTTCCCTCCATCCAATGGGTTATTGGATGCCTGGACCATGTCCTGTCTGTTCCCCCCATCCAATGGGCTGCCTGATGCCTGAACCATGTCCTGTTTGGTCTCCCTCCATTGAAAGAGTTGTTGGACACCTGTATCTTGTTTTGTCTGACATGCTTGGCATGGCAGTAGACTCCCGTCAGATATATACATGTAGATATTAATTCTCTGTGGGGTTTAATTAGCTTTCCCTAGCTCTGTTAACTTTTCCATCTGATATATAATCTTCCCTATCCTCTATGTAGGGACAGATTAGGTCCCCTAGGTTTGAGTCATGGATCTGTCTTTATTGGGGCAATTGCTTTGCTTTTAGGCAGAGTCAGGAAGATCATGAGGCGGTGAGTATTTGCTATGGGTTTGTGCTGCCTGCGAATGTAGGGAAAGGCAAGCAGGAGTAATTTATATCAGGGCACAGCTAGCGGACACCTTGCATGGGGCATTGCTGGCAGTTGCAAACTGGTGCCTCTATAGATTGGACTTGTTTTTCCAACACAACCCACAGATGCTCAATTGGATTAAGGTTTGGGGATATGGAGGTGAAGTCATCACCTTGTACTCTTTGTCAAGTTCCTCAAACCACTCCTGAACAATTTCCATAATCTGTCAAGGGGCATTATTCTATTGAAAGAGATCACTGCCTTTAGGGTAACCGCTGCCATGTAGAGGGCTACTTGGTCTATTGAATATTTATTCAGCTGGTACGTGTCAAAATAACTACCACATGAATGCCAGGAATCAAGGTTTCCCAGCAAACATTGCCCAAATCATCACACTGCCTTCGTCACATAGTACATCCTGGTGCCATCTGTTCCACTGATAGGTGACAGCCATCCACGTGATGTAAAAGAAAATGCGATTCATCGAACCAGGTCACCTTTTTCTATTGCTTCATGATTCAATTCTGATGCTCACATGTTCATAGTAAGCACTTTTGGTGGTGGGCAGAGGCCAGCATGGGCATGGTGACCAATCCACGGCTACATAGCCCCCTATACGGCAAGCTGTGATCTCCTGTGCGTTCTGACACTTTTCTATCATAGCCCACATTAATTCTTTCAGTAATTGTCCTACAGTAGGTCTTCTGTGTGATTGTACCCAGTAGGGTAACTTTCACGTCTCAATTGCATCAATGAGCCTTGAGCATCCCTGACCCTTTTCACTAATTTACTGATTGTCCTTCCTTGGACCACTTTTTAGTAGGTACTCAACACTGCATACTAGGTGCACACTGCGACCGTTTTGCAGATACTTTGAACCAGTTGTCTAGACACCAACATTTGGCCCTCGTCAAATTCAATAAGATCTTTGCCCATGTTTCCTCCTTCCAACACATCAACTTCAAGAACTGGCTGTTTACTTGCTGCCTGATACATTTCACCCCTTGACAGGTGCCTGTGTAACAGGATAATAAATGTTACTCACTTTACCTGTCAGTGGTTTTACTCTTATGGCTGATAGATATATATATTCAAGTTTTATGGTTATGGCAAATTATTTATAGTGGAGTTATAGGGGGACAGATCGCACTTAAAGTGCTCTAGGTGTGTTGAGATTCTGCATACACTTGCATCAAATTGAACTCATTGACAACAGCTGATTTATAAATCCCTGAAGTTAGTACAGTTGTATGCCCTTAAGGCATAACATAACCATGGAGAATGGTCTGAATAACTGAATTTTCACTTTTTACTCTTCTATCATAACTGATAATATAGAGTCATCCTAATTGATGACTCCCAATGGGCTACATAATGGATGTTAATGTAGCTTTCACACCTACTAACTCCCTTACTGGACCTCCCACAGCAAACAATTTAAGCTTTTAACAACACTGTGACTGTTGCTTGATGTCATATCTGCAGATGGGCATAGACAATAACCATGACTGTATAATGGGCAAGCAAATGACATCCGGTGTCTTTCTGCAAACAGCTATAAAAGCTTAGCTACTATTTGCTTTTTAGTATCTTTTTAACTTTTTTCCAATCCATTTGCAATTTGCAATGATACTCTAGTTTCTTTCTAGTAAGCCTCCAGTATCAAGTACATAGTCAGAAGGAATACGTGCCGTATAATTTACTAAACCCTTTAATTTTCTGGAATCTGTAATTATACAATCTATACATTGAACTTATATGTAGCTCCCAACGCCTTTTAGTTCTCAGCCACTCAGCATTGAATGCTCCTGTTTTGTCTACACCATTTATTTCCTGCGCTGAAATATGCTAAATTTGTTCTTTTAAGTTATTTGATGGTTTCTTTGTTAGATCAAACTCAATCTAAAATCTTAAGGCTAAGTAATTATTACTATGATTGTATCTCTGATCCCTTGGGCTATTTCTAACTGAACGTACAAATGCCAACATTGGTTTATTGCCTCATTTGCTACACCGAGGACATTAAAATGACAGCAAAACTGCATTGAGTGTACATCCAATTATGTCTTCATCCATTTTTTAAGAGACTGATAAAAACAAATACAACTGAAGAAGCCACTGGAAGAGATTAGAAAGATGATATTCTATAAGAAATATATTGTGTACCTATATTTACTTTCAATCCAACCACGAATAGTTAAAAGTTCAATATGTTACAACATAAAAGAAAACATTGGCATATATATATATATATATATATATATATATATATATATACATACACGTAATATACACACATATATATATATATATACATATGATACAAATATATATAAATAAAAGATATAATGTTTCCAAACTCCATATTTCAGACTGCCAATAATGCAGCACCCAATAAACTAAGAAGAGCATACTATTTTCTGTGCCCTGTTTAAAACAGGATTCAGTTAGACACTAATAGACCTAATACTAAAATCTTAGGGCTCCAAAATCTACTATAGCCTCTCACTTCCAGTGACTTTCCAATATGCACATCGCCATCCAGTCTAAGTAGAGCAACAAACCCATCTGCAATGAAGTGAGGTGGAAGACACACATCATGGGTCCTTATTGACAGGCATTTCAGCACCACGGATAGCAATGCCATAAAAGCACCAAGGACACAGCTCAAGTCGCATCTCCACAAACAGTTGCAAGACGTACAGACATGTAAACCAGATAGGAAGACCAACAAGAACATCTGAGCTTAAATGGGGTGAAAGATAGGCATTATTAGACTAGGAAAAGAGAGGTTCAGCACCACGGAAAGCACTATACTAAAATGCCAAGGGCAAAGCTCAAGTCACCTTCCCCGAAGCCAGCCTACTGCCTAATGTACATCTCATGAATGTATCGCTTAGTAGTAATTTATAGGTTTACTCTTGCCAAGGAGAATATGCTTGGTGATGAGCCAAGACACCACTCATTCTATCATCTGCACTATATCACCATCAAGGCACAGTGCCCACTGCCTTCTTCATGCAATCCTCAATGGAAATCCCATTCATCTGCAAACATACACTAAGAAGCCATTACCTCTTACTGTAGCAGGTGGAGTATACTGCCTCACAGGCAAATAGTTCTCCTGCCCTGGGATGAGCACATCTTCAGTTGACTTTATCTGTTCTTGGTATCTTCTTTGGCCCAGTACGGTAGTAAGGAAGAAAAGCCCAAAAATGTTCTCTCTATATGTCTACTGGGAGCTGCAGGAAAATAATGATTATAGGAGGGCAGTGAGCTCTCCCCACCCCCTGCCTCCCCCTCCCTTACCCTGCCTCTCTTGCTCTTCGCTCAGATTGCATTTGTCAAACATACAAGAGAGGAAATAGGGACGGAGGTTGCAGCTGGAGGGGGGACTGTGATAAGCCACAGAGCTGCATGGATGGGAGTAGGACAATGTGCGCATGAGCAGCAGAGCTTGGGGGCATCTGGCACGCCTGTCATAAGCTGTTTGCTTTCTTGTTGTCTCAATGTGCATGGAAATATTATGTTTTTTAATAGTTTTCTGGTGCATTTGCAACTTAACCCTTGCACTGCCAGATTATCCTCTCATTGCTCAATATGCTGCTTTCGATTCTTCGTGGAAAATGGAGAGCTGTACTGATTTTTGTCAATGAACTGTTTGGTTAATATGAGAATGTGTGAATTCATTGCGCATAAATAGGGGTCTGTGATAACTTTGATATATTGCTGCTTCATGTAATATAATGTGTTACATTACATTCATTCATAAAATTGAGGCTCTAAGGGAATTTTAAAATATTGGATAAGCAATTGCAGCCATAGCAATTTCCTAACCTTACTATTGGAATTATTTCAACTTACGGCATAAGCAGCAGCTACAGGATACAGGCTATCATTTACAGCAGCCTATATTCTCACAATGCACTGCAGCACAGGCTGATGTAAAGGTGTCAATAACAGTGTGAATCTGCATTGCACTGAGAAATTATATACTGCTACACTAGGAACTGTAATGGTCTGAACTGAAGTGTTATATGCCCCAAACTCTAGTAGGTTGTTATTTATTCATGGGCATCCAATAGCAGCTGTTCAGTACTGAACGGCTGCTATTAACACTGAGCGATCATCGTTTAGAATTTTATGCAGCTTAAAAATACGCCGCACCCTGAAAAGCCATCGCTCGGCATAAATCCTTGGGATGCCTTCCAATGCTTATATAGAGAAACCTCTAAGCTTTTAGCAGCGTTGTACGCTGCTAAAATGCCTCCCCCTCCCTTTCTTTTTCCAGCTCCCATTGGAGTCTATGGGAGTCGTCACCGTATATCGGTCAAAATATAGTTCCAGAACTATCTTTTTACCCGCTGTATACCCGGCGGTGCATATTTCAGTCGAGGATGTTCCTTCTTTTACATTTCAACATTTTTACGTGCCGTGTGAACGAATGCAATGCCTCAGATGGTTGTGTATATTGGTCGGCCGTTAAAATGCGCCGTAAATGTGCTCATGTGAATGAAGCCTAAGGCTGGGTTTGGCCGAGATCTCCGCCAGGAAAGCACTGCTTCAACACCCGCGGCACTTAGCCACAGGTTGTGAAGCCGCCTGGCTGCTCACTTTTCTGTTGTGGCCAGCACTCCCCTAGAGGAGAGCGCGGCCGTAGCGGAATTAAAAAAAAATGGACATGCTGTGGCCGGCGAATCCACGCTGCAACGTCGGCTTTGCTGCGACGGATTTGCTGTCCCATGTGGACGAGATTTCTGAGAAATCTCATCCACATGGCTGGCTAATCCCAGGATTAGTGGCCGCAGGTGGACTTGCCACGGCAGAATTCCGGACGGAATTTCCACGGCAAATCTGCTCTGTGTGAACCCAGCCTTAGAGTCAAGTTAAACTTTGCTACTTCTACATAAGTTTATTAGGATTATTTAATTACCAGCTCCCACACATAACTCCATTCTGCAGTCTGTGTTCTGTAGGCAGAGTACTGGCTGCAGTAAATAGAGGTTTGCAGTTTGCCGGATCTTGTGATTATTAGCAGCTTCTTTACAGGCATTATTTACAGAAGCTTTCTCATATATTGACATATTATGTGCATTATAAAAACCCTATGATCCTGCTGTCTGGTAGTCCATCATCAGATTTTACACTGAAGCAAGAAATTCCATCTACACTGTACAATGAAGCAAATATACTGCATCGGAAATTCAGAACTCTGCTCCCACTTCATTCACTTCACAGTCTGAGTTGGAATGAATAATAAGCTGCTAAAAAATCTGCGGAGCAGGTCAATGATTTTATTCATAGAAAAAGGCTTGAAGAGCTACATAACATTAACTGTTGGAGGAGGCGCACGAGCACAAGACTCAGAAGTCACATTCAGGCCCCCTTCACACGGGTGTATTGGCGCACCCAAAACTTGGACGTGCAACATGCAGTGAATAGGACGCATTGATTTCAATGGGTTCCTTCACATGTGCATATGTTCCTGTGCATTTTGGTCATGCAAAAAAAAAAATGTAGCATGCTCTATTTTCCTGGACATTTGTGCACCCAGAGTCCCCATAGAAGTCAATGCGGATGTGCAAATGTGTACACAATATGCTAGGAGATGCATAAAACAATGCATAATTGGGCAGGAAAAAGAGCACACCTGAAACTCATTAGACTAGCCATTTCAATCGGTGCGTTTTGTTTCCTGTGTGCCAACGAACATGCCTTGTGGGTAAAATGACAAGCCGCACAGTACACTTTAAGCACTCTACTATGTGGGCAGAATCTAGTATTGCACATTCAGATACTTTGTATTGGTGAATGGAATGCAAAGAGCACAGTGAAGACTGAAACACAGGAAAAGCGATCAGAGAAGGTTGGCATCAGAGTAATTTAAGGGCTTAAATGCAGGGGCATGTTTTAGGCTTGTTTTGCGGTCGAAAAACGGTCCGAAACCAAACCATTGATTTCAATGATTTTGTTTTCACTATTAGTATTAACGCTCCAGAACTGAAAGGGTTTGCCATATCTTTCTCATACGTAGATTTTCTACGTGTGATAAGGATAGGGCAGGATAGGGCAGGACTCATCTGCAATAGTGCAGAGTTCGAATAGTCAAGACAAAAAAACCCCAAAACAGTTCACTCACTAATATGCTCCGAAGCAGCAAGCGTATTGGCGCTGGGGCCCATGTGTTTTTTTTTCCTAACCCTGCAAAAAATTGCAAACTTGCAAGTACTTCATGGTCTGAGGAAGGCTGGAAGAAGCTCCTGTGAAGGTTATAATGGATGTCATTATCCATCATCTTGTGTTTGTATAAACTCATCCTCACGGCCATATTACCGGTTTGGGCAGTACTTTAGAGACATCTCATCCTACAGGAGAATGAAAGGGCAGCAGTCCATGAGCCCAAGCTGAAGAGACATTGGCAGATACCACAAGACAACTGGGCATATCTGTTACTCCATGCCTTGTACACCAGTTTTCTTGCATTCGAAAGTTGCAATTTTGGCGCACATTTAAACTGAATCCAGGCAATTTTCAAAAAGTGGGTGGGTCTAACATTTGAGGACATGCACCATCACACTTAGTTAAAGGATGGCATACGTTATACGGTAGTAGAAGCCTATCCAGCTTTAGTTGATGTGGGTTTTCATCTGTTTCATGGAGGTGCTGCCAGATGAGACAAATGTATTATGAAGCTTGAGCCTCTTAATATGTTTTTCACTTGCAATTGGGTCAGAGGCATAACTATAGGGCCCAGGAGCCTTAGGGGGCCCATAAGGCCTCTCTTCTCCATATAGTGAGCCCAGTACTTCAAATAAAGCATTATAGTTGGGGGCCCTGTTACAGGTTTTGCATTGGGGCCCAGAAGCTTCAAGTTACGCCTCTAAATTGGGTGCACAGTTTACTTAGACCGGGATATGAGATGCTGATAAAAGTAAATATACCCCAAAGGCTCAAAGCACACAAGAAATGCTGGTTTCACATCTGCATCGAAACCTCCAGCCTTTTTATTCCATCCAAAAGTTGGGCAGCTGGGTGGAAAGCAAACAGACCATAGTCAACGGGGTCCATCCGGCGCTTTTCGGTTCCGTCCAGAGACACGGTCATTTGGCCGTGGGGATTTCCCCTTCCTGCATGGAGCAGGAAAGCAGAATCCCGAGCGCAGATGTGAAACCACTCTTTATCCACTGTGACATGATCTGAAGAGGGATGTGCACACAAGGCATCCCAGAAATACTGATGAACTGAAGCACATTTGCAGGGAGGAAAAGTCCAAAATTCTTGCTCAACACTGCACAAAGCTTATTTGCAGCTACAGGAAACATTTCATGGAGGTGGTGATTACTGCTAAAAGGGGATTTACAGGTTATTAAATTCAAGGCTTCATTTATGTTTTCTCCCTGCACTGTGGATGATTACTCAATGTGCTCAATAAGAGACATGAACGATACAACTGTTTCTGTGTTATTAGTTAGATTGTGTTTGTCTGTAACTTTGACTCAGATAACAATTAGACCACATTTTAATCAGTACAGAAATCCATGTAATTCCTCACACATGCATTGCGGAAGGCGCCACGATTCAAATCGCTGCGCTTTGCTGCGTTTTACTTCTGGCTAAACCCTTAAAAATAGGACAGATACTGCTCAAAAATCGGGGCACTGAAAAGTGCCGAGTTTGAGCGGCTGTCCGTGGCTGTGTAAGAGGCTCCATTGAAAACAATAGGAGCTTCTGACAGCGTTTAGCGCTGCGCTCAAAGTGCGCGGCTAATCGCTGTAAAAAGTAGTGTGTGAGGGAGGCTAAAGGGTTCACATATTTTCTTTTTGCAAATGTAGCCTTCATTCCGCATGCAAGCAAGATCCTTCTCAAAATTATACAGGAAAGACTGAGATCAGTGGTTGAAACGGCGTCCCCTGATGTGCAGGCAGTATTCCGGTGAGGACTCAGCACCCATGACCATATTGTAAGCCTGCGTTGGACCTTTGAAAAAGCTAGAGCATACCAAAAGTATAGCTGCATGTGCTTCATCGACTACATCAAGGCCTTTGACTGCATCGACCATGACAAGCTATGACAGGCCCTACAAGGCCCTAAAATCACTTTATACCAATCAGGAAGCCATTGTGGGGATACAGTATGGGGACACAGATTGGTTTGGGATCGGCAAAGGCGTTCGACAGGGCTGCATCCGCTCACCCTTCTTGTTTAACCTATATACTGAAGTGATCATGCAGAAAATGAACCTAGACAAATTGGAAATCAGGGTGAAAATAGGTGAGAGAAACATCTACAATCTCCATTATGCAGATCACACAACTCTGCTTACAGGAACAGAAGCTGGTCTGAAGCCGTTGATATGTAAGATTAAAACTGCAAGTGAAAAAATGGGCCTCTACCCGAATTTAAAGAAGACTAAAATTATGACAACTGCAAAAAATGGCCAAATTCAAATCAAAATCGACAACAAGGCAATAGAATGCGTGCGAGACTTCATCTTCTGTGGTTCAAAAATTAACCAGCCTGGAGAATCTATGCCAGAGATAAAACATAGGATAGCACTGGGGCAAAGTGTGATGCTAAACAGGACAAAATCTGGAAAAGTAGGGATATCAGTATAGCAACTAAACGCAGGATAGTGCAAACCATCGTTTTCCCCATAGCCATGTATGGATGTCAAAGCTGGACTGTCAAAAAAGCTGATAGAAGGAGGATTGATGCGTTTGAACTGTGGTGCTGGCGAAAGCTGCTGCGTATGACCTGGATGGCGAGAGTAACAAACAGAAGTCCTGAATCGTATAAGACCAGATATATCACTGAAGGACAAGATGACTGGACTCAGGCTCACGGATTTTGGCCATGTAATGCGAGCAGAGTTGCTAAAAAATCTATAATGCTTAGACAGATCAGTGGCAAAACAAGACCTGACTGCCAAAGGACACGATGGCTGATACTGTCAGAGCTGATACTGGCATGAATATCACACAACTGCAAGAAGCAGTGCAAAACCGAAAAACATGGAGGGAGCTCGCCTTTGGGGTCGCCAAGGGTCAACAACAATACTAGAGGGTGCACAGCTCTAGCACTTCTACCTGAGCCCTCCTTAACCATGTGATCCATATGGAGGAAGTCATCTATAATACTGTAATTCACTCTCCTGCTTTAAATTGGATTTTCCCCATTGCTACAACATTAGCAGCATAACCAGCCCATACATAAGCAGATATATCAGTGGATACATAGTGGTGGCTGGTCGACGACCAGTAAGCTATAGATATTAATAGCACACAACACTACAAGATTTGAGAGTCATTTTACATAAAAACAGCTGTTCACCATTTCTCCTGGGATTGGAGCCACATTTGCTTCTCTCAGCAGATGTTTCTTTTCACCAGAAACCAGATTTTGACACATTTTCTGCTGAAAATAACTGATTCCTGATCCTCTCACTATATAGAACTGCTACGTCGGCATTTCTTCTGATTAGAAGCAGTGATCATAAAATATATTTCATTTTGCAGTGTTCTGTGTTTCACGTTTTTCAGTAATACATATGAAATCATTTTCTGATTTGATGTTGTGTCGTTACAAAGAAACATTTTTTACCAGCTGGGCATGGGATAAAACATAAAATGAAAGCATACTCACCTGTCTTTGGTCCCCCAGCACACAGCCGATTGGCTCCTGTAGCCCTGTCCCGGGCACCCAACGTGGATGTCGCTGGAAGTCAGGTGACTGCTGCAGCCAATTAGAGGCTGGCCGCAACATCATCGTCTGAACTCCTGACATCAGTTCTTACATCCTGGGCGCCATGATGTTAGGAGTTTGGTATGGTGATGCAGCAGCCTCCTATTGAATGCAGCGGTTACCTAACTTTCAGTGGATGTACACACCAGGTGCTGGGGACAGGGGCCACAAGAACTGCTCAATTGTGAACTGGACGGCCAAAGACAGCTGAGGCCTTAGTCAGACGGGCGTTTTTAGCTGCGATTTGCGCATGCGCATGCGTCCGGCGATTTTATAAAACCATTGCTTTGCAATGGTATCGGACACATGAGCGCTTTTTATTCGCTCGTCCGATAAATTATAGAACAAAAAATCACAGATCACACCTATCTGCGATCTGCGATTCCTGTTCTCTTCTGTATATGCGCTCAATGGGGCCGGCGGCAGCAGCGCCGACCCCATTGAGAACATATAGAAGACAAATCATTCTTCTCTGCCACAGCTGTAACAGCTGTGGCAGAGAAGAACGATGTTTGCCCATTGAATTCAATGGAGCAGCAATACAGCCGCTTCATTGAAAGCAATGGGCTGCCGGAGTGCGCGGGGTGAATTGTCGGGAAGGGGTTAAATATATAAGCCCTTCCCTGCAATTCATCCTAAAATGTGTTAAAATAAAAAAAAATTGTATACTCACCTTTCCGCTGCAGCCGGAGTCCAGCCGCGGCCGCTGTCAGTTCTCCTGAACTGCTTCTCGGCACTATTCAGCCGGCGGGGCTTTAAAATCCCCGCCTGCTGAATGATCTGCCTCTGATTGGTCACAGCCCTGACCAATCAGAGGCCGGTTTCACTCACACACCCAATTATGAATTCATGAATGGGTGAGTGACTGCTGCCTCTCAGCGCTGAGCCAATCAGGGGCAGGTCTGACTCACATCCATTCATGAATTCATGAATGGGTGTGAGTGAGGCATGCCTCTGATTGGCTCAGCGCTGAGCCAATCAGGGGGCAGGTCTGACTCACACCCCCTTCACACCCACTGCAGGACGGCCGCACGGAGCTCCGGCTGCCGGGAGAAGGTGAGTATACAATTTTTTTTTATTTTAACACATTTTAGGATGAATTGCAGGGAAGGGCTTATATATTTAAGCCCTTACCGACAATTCATCCCGGGCTCGCCCGCAGCGCTTTGCTTTGAATGGAGGCGGCTCTATTGCCGTCTCCATTGAATGCAATGCGCTGGACAGCTCCGGCCCGTTTCTAATGAAACGCGGCTAGGAGCAGATTTTCGGGCGATTTGCGGGCGACTTGCGCGCACCGGTCACGCGATTTGCGGATGCGCATCCGTCATGCGGTCCGCAAATCGCGCGAAAAAATGCCCGTCTGACTAAGGCCTGAGCATGCTGGCTTTTTTTGTTTTATCGTTGCCCCACTGGTAAAAAAAAAATGTTCATAATGAGACAACACCTTTTAAGACTTCATGTGCACAATTATATTTTTGCTTTGTTTTGCACGGAAATATAATAGATAGGGATGAGCGAGTATACTTGCTAAAGCACTACTCGCTCGAGTAATGTGCTTTAGACGAGTATCTCCCTGCTCGTCCCTGAAGATTCGGGGGCCGTCGTGGAGCGGGGAGCGGCGGGGGAGAGCGGGTAGGAACGGAGGGGAGATCTCTCTCTCCCTCTCTCCCGCCCGCTCTCCCCTGCTCCCCGCCGCAACTCACCTGTCAGCTGCGGCGGCTCCCGAATCTTCAGGGACGAGCAGGGAGATACTCGTCTAAAGCACATTACTCGAGCGAGTAGTGCTTTAGCAAGTATACTCGCTCATCCCTAATAATAGAGCTTCCATTTAATATTGAATTTAGTCTACTTTCTACCCACACTCCAAAAATACACATAAATGACACACACCCAACAGTGCAGGGTAGTTGTGCACTGACTATTGATGGAAGGGTTAAGTGCATAGCACTCCTGACTCCTCATCCTCACCTTGTTATAAGTCCTTTTGGTTTGGATCTTGTTAATCTGCCCCTTAAGGACCTGGCTTTTATGGATTAGCATGATTTTAGGCCAGAAGACTTGGAGATCTGTGGATGAACTCAAAGACGGACTTGTCTGCCGAGAGTCCAACGGTCGGAGCTAAGAGCCTTAAAGAAAAAACGTTGAGTTGAGACTTGAACAAAAATAAATAAAGAGCTGTGGACATCCTTCACCCAGCAAAACAAGTTAAAGGGATTTCCAGGGTTAGAGAACTATGGCTGCTTTCTTCCAGACACAGCGCCACCTTTGTCTGTGCATTGTGTCTGATATTGCAGCTCAGTTCCTATTCACTTTAATGGAGCTGAGTTGCAATACCATACGTAACCCTATGGACAATGGTGGTGCTGTGTTTGGAAGAAAGCAGCTATGTTTTTCTAACCATGGACAATCCCTTTAAATCAGTATTCCTGTGTTTTTCTGCATAGTAACATAGTATATTAGGCTGGAAAAAGACAATGTCCATCCAATTCAGGAAAAAGAAAACCACTGAGGCAGAAGCCAATTTAGCCCATTTGGGGGAAAAATTCCTTCCCAACTCCATAATAGCAGTCAGAATAATCCCTGGATCAACGTTTGAAAGTTCCTACCTGACTCCAAGACCCGGATCAACAACCCCGCTGGTCACCTAATGTCTATAGCCTGTAATATCATAGCGCTGTAGAAAGACATCTAGTCCCCTCTTAAACTCCTCTATTGATTTTGCCATCGTTACCTCCTCAGGCAGAGTTCCACAGTCTCACTGATTTTACAGTAAAGAACCCCCTTCTATGTTGGTGATGAAACCTGCTTTCTTCCAGACGTAGCGGATGCCCTCTTGTTACCGTTGCAGTCCTGGGTATAAACAGATCATGGGAGAGATCCTTGTATTGTCCCCTAATGTATTTATACATAGTTATTTGGTCGCCCTTTAACCCCTTGAGTGGCGGGTTTCCCACCACCCTGTCGTGCCCACCAGGGCAGGTTTTTTAAAATGGTCTAATCATTGAATTTCAACTAATTTTGCAGTTGCGTCTCAAGAGCCATAACTTTTTCATTTTTCCATTGACATGGCCATATAAGGGCTTGCTTTTTGCGGGACAAGTTGTGATTTTTTAAACGGGGGAGGAAAAAAAGAAATGGGGAAAAAAGAAAAAAAGGGGCCATGTTATTAAGGGGTTAAATAATGTATTAACTTCCTTCTCTGGGTCATTACGACGCATGGATACCACATGTGTGATTGTATTTTTGATTTTTTACAAAGTAAAGGGAGACAAGTGTTTTTATAATTTTTTTAATTATTTTTTTCCTTTTTTTTTTTTTTTTTTTAATTTTTTTTTTTTGCTGCCACTTTAGTGGACTTCCACAGGGACCCATCAGGACCCCTGATCACATTCTGGGGGTCCGATGGTGACAGCCCTTTACATGCTGCAGTGACAGCCCTTTACATGCTGCAGTCACATAGACTGCAGCATGTAAAGGGTTAACACAGCAGAGATCGGAGGTTTTCTCTGATCTCTGCTGTAAGAGCTGGTACCTAGCTGTCCTCTGACAGCTAACAACCAGCTCTCCCTGCCACAGAGACCATCCGCTTGCTTCTGACAAGCCGATGGTCTCTATGGCAACCTGTAAACAAAGCAGAAGATATTGCCGGCATATCGGCTATATCTTCTGCTGGTTTTTCAAAGCCCTTGCACTGCTCTCTGTGGGTCTGTGCAGGCAGAGCACACTGTCACAGCTTGTGGCATTGTGCTCTGCAGCTCCCATAGTGATACATAGCCCGGAAATCTTCCGGGCTAGATCACTATCGGCAGTGGAGCTCGTCCCGGAAAATTTCCGGGCGTGCCACTCAAGGGGTTAAACGTCTTTTTTCCAGGGTGAATAATCCCAATTTTGATAGCCTCTCTGTGAACTCAAGTCCTCCCATTCCATATATTAGTTTAGTTGCCCTTCTTTGAACCCCCTAAAGCACTGCAACATCTTTCCTGAGCACCGGTGCCCAGAACTGTGCGCAGTATTCCATGTGAGGCCTTGTATAGTGGAAGAATAATGTACTCATCACTTGCCCCTAAACCTCTTTTAATGCACCTCAATACTTGCTTTTGCAGCAGCTGACTGGCATTGGTTGCTCCACTTAAGTCTACAGTCTTTAGTCTTTACAGTCTACAGTCATGGTCTTTTTCCATATCACTTTTCCCTAGCAGTACCCCATTTAGTGTGTATTGTGACATCCGTTTCTCCTGCCTATGTGCATAACCTTACATTTATCAATATTGAACTTCATTTGCCAAGACCCCAACTTATCTAGGTCCATTTGTAGCCGCACATTGTCCTCCTTTGTATTAATTGTCTGGGGTAAAACCTTTGCAGTGATATTTCATCTCATTGTATTATTTGTCTCTTCCTTGGACTATTAGCTTATTCATTTGCACGTCTATCTCACATTGTTTGAAGACAGTTCGTGACCGGACCGAAGCATCACAACTTCTGTGGATTGCCTTTAATAGATTGTATCTTCTTGAACAGAAAGTTGATGAATGTCGGGTTTTCAATGCATCATACTCTACCCCATTGCACCTCCCCTTCAATGCTGGCACTAGGCATCTCCCCTTCATTGCCAAGCCAGAGCAGTAATGTGGTACTTTGGCACCAGAACAGGTAGATTTAGGGAATAGGAAATATGAGTGAAGCATTTATACCAGAGAGCGGACCTCTGCAGGTATTGCTCGAGCTGTGTCTTTGCAAACAACAGTATCTAGGCTGCTTGGCGATGGCTACTGGTCTGCAAATGATATTATGCCCCTACAATTATCTTTAGTGATCGTGTGTGGATGCTTCTGCCTGTAAATAGTCATTTGGGCAGTTTTCTTTGGGCATTGGTAATATTATTTAAACTCTGTATGGCGGTATTAGTTGATCACTGTTTGGCAGTATTATTTGGCATTGTATAACTTATTCAGGCCTTTTTGGAGGTATTATTTGGGTACTGTATATTGACATTATATGAGCACTCTGTGACAGTATTTTAGCACTGTTTCCCTCTCCTGGTTGGTAGAATATTGAGTAATTGGGTAGAGGTTTATGTGATTCGAAGGTCTTACCTGACACAATCAACGTGCTAATGTTGGAAAGTGGTGAGAGAATTTAATTTTTGGTATTTATGCCAAATGTGGGTTTGCAAATGTGCCCCAAAATTAGCACAATTGCATAGCACAAACCCAGTATTGTATTCATGTTATGAGCTTGGTTCCGGTGCTGTATTTATGTACTGAGTTTAGTTCTGATGCTGTATTTATGTTATGAGCCTGGTTCTGGTGCTGTATTTATGTACTGAGCTCGGTTCTGATGCTGTGTTTATGTTATGAGTTTGGTACTGATGCTGTGTTTATGTTATGCGCTTGGTTCTGGTGCTGTATTTATGTTTTCTGAGCTGGTTCTGGTGATCTACTTATGCCATAAGCATGTTGTATTTCTGTTATGAGCTTGGTTGTAGCGCTGTATTGATGTTATGAGCTTTGTTGTGGTGCTGTATTGATGTTATGAGCTTGGTTTTAGCGCATTCATGTACTAAAGTTGGTTCTGGTACTGTATTTATGTTGTCAGCTTGGTTCTGGTGCTGTATTTGTGTTGTGAGCTTATGTGGCCAGCGCTGTAGACATAGATTGGTATTCCAGACACTACAGTAACATGCCATGAAGGATATTTTTCTAGCTCTTCCAGTCCCATACACCAATGTTGTGACATCTTTATAGTTTATAAATCCTAATATACTGTAAACCATAATCCACAATAATTGTGTTTTTAAGTCAAGCCGATCTGTGCGCTGAGGGAAATACATTACAAGCTCATTAACCGAATCTCAGAGAGGATTCCTGTTGAGGGTATCAGGTTAAGGCTTTCATCATTTGACATTTTCATAGCATTGGTAGCAGAAGGTCACATCTACTTTCATCTAACGAGAACATAACACATACTGGGAAATTGTGTATTTAATGTGATGCATAGATATAATTTCCCTTTGTAGGAAGTTGCTTAAATATATGCAGTGTTTTCTTAGTGCAATGTTTATGCTTGTGTTATACGTATTGCCATAGTATTTGGTGCACACTCATACTAGTGTTTTTTTACCCTTTCATAACTTTTTTACATTAAAAATAATAGTGTGGTCTGAACTTAAAAAGTATCCAATATATTCACTAGGGGTTTTTTTACCATGCGGACACTATAGCCATGACCAGCTGCTGAGGTTTAGGGATTGTCCAGTGGTAAACCACTGATGACCTAACCTCAGTATAGGTCATCAATAATAGGCTGACAGTGGTCAGTCACCCGGGACCCCCACTGATGAGCTGTTCTCTGGACCAGTGCGCTTATATACTGAGCTGATTTCTGCAGGAAGCAGACAGCTTTGACTACACTGCAGTGGCCACACTTGGTATTACACATTCAATTTCCATTCATTTCAGTGTGAATTTAGCCTGTAATACCAAGCCTGGCCACTATAGTGAGAACGAAGTTTCCTGTTTCTCGCCAAAATCACCTACAGGTATGTGCATGAGTGCACTGGCTCAAAAAATAGCTGATTGGTGTGGATCCCTGGAGATGAACCTCCGCTAATCTACTATTAATGACTCATCCTGAGAATAAGTGATCAATAGTTTACAAATGGACAACTTCTTTAAACTTTTGGAATTGTGCAGAATACTGAAGGACTGTAAATTAAAGATTGTGTGCAGCAACAATAACAGTAAGATATGCTTGTAAGAGATTTTAGATCTGGCACTCGAATGGTATCACAATAACCAGTAATTTAATGTACTCATGAAAGGAGGAATGAGAGGATGGTTCTATAGATTTATTCACCTTGCACCTAGATCCAACCCTCTAATCAAAATAGTGCAAAAGTGACCATTGCTTCTCTTGCTCTCCTATGTGTCAGACCACAACTTCTTCAAGCTTTGTACATTCCAGAACACATTTATTCCAAGCTTCATATTTGCCAGACCACATCTTCTCCAAGCTGCCTCCATTCTAGACTACATTTTCTCCAAGATTCCTGTGTCACACTATATCCTCTCCAAGCTTCCTCCATTCCAGATTACATGTTCTCCAAACTTCCTCCATTCCAGACCACATCTTCTCCAAGCTTCATCCATTCTAGACTGCATCTTCTCCAAGTTTCTTCCATTTCAGATCACAACTTCTCCACGTTCCTTACATTCCAAACCAGATCTTATTCAAGCTTCCTGTGTTTTAGAGCACATTTCCCTAAACTTCCTATGTACCAGACCACGTCTTCTCCCAGCTTCCTACATTCCATCCCACATCAACTCCAAGCTTCCTACATTTCAGACCACATCTTCTCCAAGCTACCTACATTCTAGATCACCTCTCCATTCTTCCTTTGTGCCAGACCACATCTTCTTCAAGTTTCCTATGTGCCAGACAACAACTCAAACAACATGAGGCACCCTGCACAGTGAATTGTAAGTATGGCCGGCCTCCCACAAGGATTACATGTATGCACATAACAATGTACTCAGAGCAGATAATCAGCAGGTCTGCTGCAGCATCCATCGATGGTGTTAGGGAGATCGGACTGTAAAGGACAGTGTTACATTGCTTGAGCTCCTTATTTATGGACTGAGATATTTTACAAGGAAAAATAGAAAGCGACTGGTCGTAGATACTATTACTGTGATATAGTTAAAGAGTACCTACACTTTCATGCTGCAGTGCTTGTACTACGTTGGCTGTTTTTGGCTCTTTCTGATAGCCAAAGACGGCCTCTTATAGCTTCAAGGAGGAGCCGTAAACAGCCTACACAGTACAAGCACTCCTGCATGAAAGTGCAGATACTCATTAGGTCTCCTGCACACGGGCGTATTTGCATTGCGGAGCCCATAGCATTCAATGGCAAAACGCCATTTCATCTCCACAAGTGAAAATGGAATGCAATTTTCCGCTTGCGGAGAAGAAATTGCAGCATGCTGCGATTTTGTGTGGGTTATGCACAGTCGGCTTTTATTGAAGTCAATGGAAGCTGTCCATCCCGCGGCACTTCTGCAGTGAGCACTGCAGGGGTATTGCGGTATACGCATCATCCCCCCAGCACCGACGGCTGCTGCGCATGCTCGATGGAGTCCCAGCGGGCACATCCACAGCGCTCACAGAACACATCGGACAGGTACGCATGGGTCACTGGCCGGGCACCGGGTTGAACTCTGCTGCGGGAATCCGACCTGCCTGTGTGCAGGAGACTTTAACCATAGGTAGTGTCTAGAAAGTCAAAGAAAGAAAAATCTAATTGTTTACTTATTATTATCCATTTGTTTACTTTTATTTTTGTGTTCTTAAATAAATATCTTACACTTTGGTTACTCCATCTGCTGCATCGTATCCCGAGCCTTGCAGTGCCATACCCATCCTATGCCAACTGTATAACATACATTAATATGCAAATGATGAATATTTTGTTTGTTTAGCTTCTAGCAGACAAACAGCGGAAAGCCATTTATCATGTAAGTGCAGTGTGATCATCCCTCTAAGCCATAGCAACTGTGGAGCCGAGTCGTTAGGGAGCTGGGCAAAATGTTTCATCAAAGGTGAGCAACTGAGCACCTAACATAAGAACATCGGTACATCTGTCAAATAACAAGCCCTCATATGGCTATGATGTTGGGAAAAATTAAAAAAAGGCAGGGATGAAAAGACGACATGAAAAATGGCTGCGACTGGAAGAGTATAATGGAAATGACTAATTTCAGGTGTTTCACATTAATAATATATAGCTTATCATTCATGTCCCTCATATTATAAACCCCAATGTGCCTCAAAAAAAGGACACCAAGAACCACATTGCAAAACTGTATGCGTTTTACTACAATTTGCCAGCATTTCCAATGAAATTGCAGTAAAAACCACAATCACATCGGAAACACATGCAGTTTTCATAGCATAGTTTTTGGTGTGGTTTTGAATGCACTTCAGTCACACCATCATCTGAATACAACCTAAGGGTGCTATGACACAAGCACAGCTAGTGAGCAGGATCTAGCTTTTGGAGGGTATGGCTCATATGGGGCAGGACATATAGAAATGAGCATACATTATATTTGCAACCTACTCCAGCTCATAGCTGGCATAGCTTTCCACCTTGTGCACAGAGGTACCACCAGATGAGGCAAATGTATTAAGAGGTTTGCGACTCTTAATATATTTGTCACTCATATTCGGGCTCACAGGTTACTTAGACCAGCATATAAACACCGACCTACGTAAAGCCCCTTTTACACAAGATGACCATGCTGAAGCCCAGCAATGATCATTCCTGTCCTTTTACACAGGAGGATCATCACTCAGTGAATGGCGGTGGAGCGAGCTGAAGATCATTCCGGCTTGCCTCCATTCACTGTAAACAAGCAGTTGTTCTTAAATGAGGCTAATAACTTTAATGAACTTGTCCTCTGCAGCAGACGTAACTCTTAGTCTTCCTTTCCTGGGGTGGTCTTCATGAGAGTCAACTTCTTCAAAGCGTTTGTTGTTTTCATGACCATACTTCAGGATACCTTCAAAGCTCTTGAAATTTTCTGGACTGACTGACCTTCCTGTCTTAAAGTAATAATGGACTGTTGTTTTTCTTATTTTCGTAAACTCTTGACAACAGATACCTGCTAATTGAAAAACCATTCCAGGTGACTACCTCATGAAGCTGACTGTGAGAACGCAAAGAGCGTGCATAGCTATCATCAAAACAAAAAGAGGACTACATTGAAGAACGTATTAAAGTATTGTAGTGTACACTCCATAATAATATGTGATGTAATGTATCTGTCACTTTATGATTGTTGGTCAACCACACTTTTTCTAGGAAAGATTAGTCTAGTTCAGAGGCCTGAGTCAGGCAGTCAGGAGATAAGCAGCCTGTAATAGGTACCTTGTTTCTACAAAAGTTAAACCTACCCCTAAAATAAAGCCTATCCAGATTTTGTGCTTGAAATATAAGCCCTACCCCAAAAATAAGCCATAGCTACCACTGCTCTCCGCAGTCCCGGGCAGGCTTGTTTGCAGTTCTCTGCGCCAACAGAACATCTCTTGCTGGTTAACGGAGCAAGTGATTGCTCTGATTTGCTAAGCCGCGGTGCTTGAGAAGCTAGAGAAGAAAAGACAGAACTCAAGAGAAACAGAAAAGAAACAATTAAACTGTAATGCACTAGAAATCAAGCTTTATACTAAAGGGAATGAGTAAGTAGAGAGAAGCAGGAGGGCAAAGCATAGAGGACAGCAACAAATCCCAGGCTTAATTACTATTAGAGAGCCCAATTTTGTCCAGATCCAATTGTCTGCACTTCATGCCTGCATGTCTTCAACTTGTACTAGGAATTGACTAAGAAAAACCTACCTTGAAGTAAAGTAACTCTGAATTACACTTAGAAAGCTGAAGCCACCTTGTTGTTGTAAAGAAATAAACTATTCCCTGTTTTCACCTTTTATTCTGCCTCCTGGAGTTCCTTCTCACCATTTAACATCTGCACTGAGGTACTGCACTTCACTTTTATTTTTACCATTTTTGTATTATTATTTTGTCTGGCACAGGAGGCCTGTATACAGACTGGCGTCATGAACTTAACAACTAACATCCTACCCTGCCCGACTTCACGGGTAGCAACCAAAAGCTAAATTGGTTATTTTTCAGCCTGCATACCGCCGTCCATTGGCAAGAGGCGCAGTCGGGCCACTGTGACTACCATCTCCTTGGCTGCCCTCTACTGCTGCAGTTCGGCTGGTTGCAGTATAAAGCATATTCTGATTTAACACTTTTTTGTTAACTACTAGAGATGAGCGAACGTACTCGGTAAGGGCGATTTCGCAATCGAGCACCGCGATTTTCGAGTACTTCACTACTCGGGTGAAAAGTACTCGGGGGCGCTGTGGGTGAGCGGGGGGTTGCAGCAGGGAGTGGGGGGAAGAGGGAGAGAGAGAGGGCTCCCCCCTGTTCCCCGCTGCTACCCCCCACTCCCCTCTGCAACCCCCCGCCCCACAGGGCACCCGAGTACTTTTCACCCGAGTAGTGAAGTACTCGAAAATCGTGGTGCTCGATTGCGAAATCGCCCTTACCGAGTACGTTCGCTCACCTCTATTAACTACTTAATTCCCAATGTAGTCCTTCTTAGCTCTTATGTCTTCATGCACTATGCAGTGAAAAGGTGTGTTTTATCTTTTGACTGTTACTATATATATGTACTACAAAACATTACAAGTCACAAATAACCTGTGAAAGTGAATGTCACTATATGCCACGTCTGTAATGTATGAATGTATTCACGACCTCCAGGCTTTGTGACAGCGTCTTAGTTACACTGTAACACGTAGTTAAACTCTTACGAGCAGCAAAGCAGAAGTTGTGAATCAGACTGCAATGCTCAGTGTAATAAAATGAAACCAGACATTCCACATCAATCTTCACATTATTGCTCAGGCTGCCAATGCAAAACCTGTGGTTTTAATAACTGTCAGTGATTCTCAATAATTAGACCATTAAGTAAAGGGGAAGTCATCGTAGTTTTTTATTTAAATATCGTATCAATGGAATAATGAGGGATTTGTGTTTTTCATAGTCTGATGTTCCTCTTTACACTTCATATATCGTTTCTCGGCAGTCCCTACTTTTGACCCTAATTCTTCTGTTTCTTCTTACTATTGAAATGACCCTGTTTTGGAAATGATCAGTAAATTTTAATAAAGTGCTCCAGAAAGTGGGCCTCTATTGCCCTATTATATAAATTATGTGATTTATTGTTCTTGTGCTTTGAATTTGCAATTTTTGTGTTGCTTAATCAAAGAATATGTGTTTTAGCAATAGATTTTTTTATTTCCGCAGTTGCATTTAAAATTGGAAAAATGAAGCAACTTTGCAAATAGTATTGATTAACCCTTTCCAATCCAATTTGTATCCTGGTTTCCTAGGGGGCTTACTCTTTTTCTGTCGTTATACAACGGCGCTATATGCTGGCTAAAGCCAGTACTGCATGAGGTGACACATTGGATAGGCTTCGACAGCAGAGAGGCTGGCAATATACAATAAGAGAACCCCGACGGACGCCTTCCAACATCGGAGCTGTACAGCCTTAAATCATAATGTCTTCGAAGGTCAGACAGTGGATTGGAAAGGGTTAAACATATCCTACCATTTGTGTGTACAGCTTCTCTGCAGATCTATGTGTCTCCATTGTACAAACTACAAACTAACCCTGTGTTGTCTGATCCTGCAGTCACACTTCCTTCCATCACACATGATATGGGAGTCTGTTGATATGTCTAATATTATCAGCATGCAATGTAACTGTACAGTGTCTTTGCGTCATGCATACAGACAACACGGCAACATGAATAACTGATCTCCTTAACCCCTTAAGGATATAGCCTTTTTTTTTGTCCATGAGAAAGCAACGGTTTTGGGGGGATTTTCATCTCCACTTTCCAAAAGCCATAACTTTTTTATTTTTCTATTTTCCATTTCCGTATGAGGACTTGTGTTTTGTATGGCGAACTGTAGTTTTTACTTGTACCATTTTTGGGAACACGTAATGTACAGATGCTTCCCTACTTGCAAAGGTTTGAGTTACGAACTTCAAAAGATACGAACAAGCCTGTCAGTATGATGTAATGCTATGGCATTATATCATACTGTACAGCGATTGACACGGCTTGATAGACGCTCTGCATAGGCAGCCCTGTGGCCTTTCAGAAGGCCCCTGGCTGCCGTGGCAACTGCACAGCATCCCACGATCTTATTGCGGGAGGCCATAAGGGAACCACGAACATTGGGTGCCGGCTGTTTCTTACAGCTGACACCCAGCGGCAGCAGTTTTGGCAGACCACGCCACTCATCAGAACTGTTAGCGCTTTAAATGCCGCTGTCAATTCGTACAGCAGCATTTAAACAGCCCGATGAGCAGCGGGGCTTGTTGGAGCTGCTATGGGTGGGTGTCGGCTGTAAGAATCAGCTTCTGAAATGGAGAAGACACAAATTAGATATCAGAAAAAACTTTCTGACAGTGAGGGTGATCAATGAGTGGAACAGGTTACCACGGGAGGTGGTGAGTTCTCCTTCAATGGAAGTGTTCACACAAAGGCTGGACAAATATCTGTTTGGGATGATTTAGTGAATCTTGCACTGAGCAGGATGTTGGACTCTACCATTCTATGACTTGGCTCTGTCAGTTTAATTTTGGCAGAACTCCATAAGCTGAGCCTTGGAGTTTCTGGTTTGGGTTTTCATATGAAGCTGCACACAGGTTCAGCGTTAGTCACTGTGTCAGATCCATATGCAGCCACCTAACATGGTTTTCCACACCAAGAATCGACATGGCTATTCTTTATTTCCACAATGTAGATTTCAAAATCCACGTACGTAAAAGTCTGCGCAGTATGAACTGTAGCGGTTTTCAATAATATTAAATAAAATGTTAAAATTGTGCAGATTTCTGAGGGCAGATCTGAGGCGAGAGACAGCTGAGTGAACACAACCCTAGAAACATCAAAACAATCATAAGGTTTAATAGGGACAGTGAATCTATTTAGTATTGACTTCTGTAATTAAGCTTGTTGTCCACAGAGGCGACACAGTGCAGACCTCCCGTTACATCACTCAGCTGGTTTCATTTCTTCTTCTGTACAAAATATTCATAGATAATGTAAATCTTTAGTTCTACACATTTAAGGTCAGAAAGATGACCTGATCCAGAGGTTGGCTCCATAATTGGTGGCAAGGTCATAATTATACGGCAGATACTGCAACATACACAAAGTTCCTTAGAAGTAAAGCGCAGTGGAAGAGTAAAGGGCAAACTATGGAAATTTGTAACCTAATGCCTAAGTACAGTATTAACCCTCATCTATTAGCCAGAATAAGAAGGGGCTACAAAAGAGTGTGTGGCACTCTAGAAGAGCCTGCACATCTATGCATTGCAACCCCAATTTAAAAACATTCCATTTAAATAATGAACTCATTTAGAAATTGATAGCAGCAGCACATCTCACAAAAGTTGGGACGGGGTTAACAAAAGGCTGGAAAATAAGTTATAGTAATGAAAAACAGTGGGAAGGTCAATTTTCTACTAAGTCACATGTAGCAGAAGCAGAGTCTCTCAGAAGCAATGATTGTTAAAGGTTTACTAATTTGTGAAACACTGTGTGTAAAAATTGTGAAATAATATCAGGAAAAAGTTGCTCAATATAAGGCTTCTTTCACACGGGCGCATATTGGCCGGCCTTTTTTACGGGCGGCCAATATACGCTTCCATCTGGGGCGTAGAAGGTCGTGAACGGGCGCACAAATTCCCCCCCTCCTCCCATTGTTGCTAAGGACAAGGGCCGGGGAGAGGGTGGTAGCTTATCCCCGCCTACATCCCACCTCTTGTCCATAGCCATCAATGGGAGGAGGCCATTAAAGCCAGTGCTTAGCTCCGCCCCTCCCATTGTACAGAACATGCGAGAGGGAGGAGATGAGAGGTAAGTCTGCACGAGGGAGGGGGGGAGAAGAGCAGAGGGAGGAAGTTTAGCAGCCACGCTGCTAAACTCCCACCCATCTACGGCCACTGCTATGGGCTCCCATAGGAGCCCATGCAGCGGCAGACGTATTCCAGTCTAAAAGATAGTTCCAGGACTATTTTTTGGGCCCAACGTAAAAATGCCCGGTGCTATATTGGTCTGGCCTGGTGCTTTTATGTCTCAAAAATATGTCCATGTGATCTGATGCATTGGAACCCTATTCATCAGATCATAGCATATATTGGCCGGCCGTGAAAACGCCGGCCAATATGCGCACATGTGAAAGAAGCCTAACATTGCAAAACCTTTGAATATCCCACCATCTGCACTATGTAATATGATCAAAAGTTTCTTTGAATCTGGAGAAATTCGTGTGCATAAAAAAGAAGACAAATGATCAATATTGGATGCTCGAGATCTACGGGCCCTCAGGTTGCACTGCATTATAATCAGGCATGATTCTGTAATGTAAATCACTGCATGGGCTCAGGAATACTTCCAGAAATCATTGTCTATGAACACAATAAGGTGTGCAATCCACAAATGGAAATTAAAGCTGTCCCACTTTCACTGTCTGATATGTGTTCTATTGTGACTAGAATATGATTATATGATATTTACAAATCATTACTTCTTTTTTTTTACATTTATTTACACATTATACAGTGTCCCAACTCTTTTGGGGTTGTACATCCTGGTGACACGAAAGAAAGCATATGCTGTAAATGATCCGCTATGATGCATCACTGTTGCTAATTATGTATGTGCTGCACAGTTCGTGAATGTGACTTGTCAGCCTCACATCTTATCAGAAAGGAAACTAATTAAATGATGTGATCTGTCTTAATCATATATTCTTGGAAGAAGTGAAAGTCAGTCATCTAACTTCTTAGCAAAGTGCCTTTTTTTCTTAAATAACTGGTGATATAATTTCTCGCATTCTGGTTTCTTAACAAGGAATTCCAGTCATAACTGATATTGACATCAATGATGTAGCAAGAATTCCCTTACTGAGCCTCAATTACCTGAAAATGAGTGTCAATTCCCTGGCAATCTCTCTTTATTCATGAGTGACACCGTTCTAGTTTAGAATCATTCTATATTTGCTGCAATGTAATTTTCTATTGCCTGACCTGTTGAGCTTGTGTTGGCAATGTGCTTACACATAGCTGAAAATTCAGCCCGTTTGAGATAGAAATTTTTAAAGACATTATCTATCAAAATTTATATACCTATAGATGTGATAGACCAATTTCAGAGATTGAGGAATCCTTTCTCGGCTTCCTCTGTAGCGCTTATCTGATTTCCAAGCTTCCCAACTAGATAAACTTGTAAAGGAGGATGACATAGAAGAGGGCATACAGGACTTTTCCTTAGGGTGAAGTCACATGAATGTATATCGGCTCGGTTTTCACGCCGAGCTGATATACGTTGTCCTAGTGTGCAGAGGGGGAGGATGGAAGAGCCAAGTGCAGGAAATGAGCTCCCGCCCCCCTCTCCGCCTCCTCTCCGCCCCTCTGCACTATTTGCAATGGGGAGAGGTGGGACGGGGGCGGGGCTAATTCTCGGAACTTAGCCTTGCCCCGTCCCGCCTCTTCCAATTACAAATAGTGCAGAGGGGCGAAGAGGAGGTGGAGAGGGGGCCGGGAGCTCAGTTCCTGCTCCTGGTTCTTCCAGCCTGCCCCCCCTGCACACGAGGACAACGTATATCGGCTCGGCGTGAAAACCGAGCCGATATACGTTCGTGTGGCTTCACCCTGAGGCTTTAGTCAGATGGGCGTTTTTTTGCGCGATTTGCGCATGAGCATGCGTCCGGCGATTTTTTAAAACCATTGCTTTGCAATGGTATCGGACACATGAGCGCTTTTTATGCGCTCGTCCGATAAATTATAGAACAGAAATCGCAGATCGTACCTATCTGCGATCTGCGATTCCTGTTCTCTTCTCTATATGCGCTCAATGGGGCCGGCGGCAGCAGCGCCAACCCCGTTGAGAACATATAGAAGAAAAATCATTCTTCTCTGCCACAGCTGTAACAGCGCTGAGCCAATCAGGGGGCAGGTCTGACTCACACCCCCTTCACACCCACTGCAGGCCGGCCGCGGGGAACTCCGACTGCCGGGAGCAGGTGAGTATGTATATTTTTTTCATTTTAACACTTTTCTGGATGAATTGCAGGGAAGGGCTTATATATTTAAGCCCTTCCCGACAATTCATCCCACACTCGCCCGCAGCGCATTGCTTTCAATGGAGCCGCTGTATTGCCGGCTCCATTGAATGCAATGCGCTGGACAGCTCCGGCCCGTTTCTAATGAAATGCGGCTAGGAGCAGATTTTCGGGCGATTTTCGGGCACCGGTCACGCGATTTGCGGATGCGCATCCATCATGCCATCCGCAAATCGCGCGAAAAAACACCCGTCTGACTAAGGCCTTAGGCTGCATTCACACGAACGTATATCGGCTTGGTTTTCACGCCGAGCCGATATACGTCCTCCTCATCTGCAGGGGGGAGGATGGAAGAGCCAGGAGCAGGAACTGAGCTCCCGCCCCCTCTCTGCCTCCTCTCCACCCCTCTGCACAATTTGCAATGAAAGGAGGTGGCACGGGGCAGGGCTAAGTTCCTAGAATTAGCCCTGCCCCTGTCCCACCTCTCTCCATTGCAAATAGTGCAGAGGGGCGGAGAGAAGGCAGAGAGGGGGCGGGAGCTCAGTTCCTGCTCCTGGCTCTTCCATCCCCCCCCCTTGCAGATGAGGACGATGTATATCGGCTCGGCCTGAAAACCGAGCCGATATATGTTCGTGTGAATGCAGCCTTAGGTAAAGGCCCATTTAGACACAACGATTATCGCTTAAAATACATCTTTTGAGCCATAATCGTTGTGTGCATTTACACTTCAAGATGATTGCTCAAAATTCACTCAAACAGGAGTTTAAGTGACAGTTTCGAGCATTCACTTTGCATAAGTGTGTAAATGAAGGCTTACGCTGTATGCAGAAGACAAACAGGGCCACTACCTTCTGCATACAGCTGTTGTCTTCTGTATGCCAGCTGTGCGCTCCAAGTGGGGTATGCAGAAGACAAGTGGGACTGCTATCTTCTGCATACAGCTGTTGGCTTCTCTGAGCTAAATGTGTGGGGATCTCAAAAAAAAAAAAATTAACAACTTGCCAAAAGTGCTCCAATGGGCTGCTGCTGTTCTTAGAAAGTAATATGTTTTATATAAAGGTTAACAAAGAATCTTAAAGAAATAATCCCCTTTAAATACATTAAACATATTCAGATCCGGTTCACTCTTTTAGTAGGAGGCACTAACAATCTAACATATTTGGAAGGCTGCCCTGTTAGGGCGCAATTGATTTTGACAGGTACTACCTCCCCCTTCTCCATAGGACATAACCCCATCCTATACCACAAGTTTATGTCAGCAGGAAAGACGGGAGAAATGGCTGATTATAACATCTCATAGCTGGTCAGCTTTAGACTTACAAGTGAGTACATGTCTATTTGGTTCGCTGATTTAGTGTTTCATTAAGTCATATTAGTTGAGTCATCTCATTTGTGCTGAAATCATCACTCTGGTAAATTAACATGTGTATAAGAGGATATGAAAGGCAACATCATATCCTGCGTTGGAGAGTTGTAACTTGCTTTTGGCTTTTGCTAACAGAATGGAGGCTGAATGAGGAGCCGTAATATTGCTAATCATATCCTTGCCTCATATCTCATTAATACGCATTGATAGCCCAGCCTTAAAATGTACAATCAGTGAGGGTGGAACCATAGGGATCCTCACAGATCAGCAGAATGCTTTTTCAGAGTCATCAGCTAATCTGTACATACGAATACTGGTACTGCAGCTCAGCCACTTTCAAATAAGGATATGTATTTGTGTCACTTTGATGATCCCCACCAATTACACATTAATGGCGTTAATGTCTGTTCCCGTTGAACCCCCTTAAGACCCTTTAAACAGACGATTGACTGCCCCTTATGCATCCGTAAAGGGTATGACAATATACGTAGGGTACGTCCTCCTCTGGTTACGGATATAGGCTACTGCAGCCTTCACTACTATTTGTCTTTATTGGTATTTTGGTATGCCATACCCATTATTTACAGTCACAATGTATTTTTATTAGAGACATTGTGCATAGCATGTACATAGGCAGACAATAGCATCACAATTGTATAGTTGTTGTCAGGGGGTCTATGGACAACACAAGGAAAACAATTGAGATGATTGACTCTGACCTAAGCAGCAAGGACTATACTGTCTCTGCAATTTATTTTATTGTAACTTGGCTATCGTTATCGGCGCTCGTCAAGCAACATAAGATAAAAAAAACAACTTTAATTTGTTGAACCGTGAGAAATGTTTGTGGACTAATTTTAGCTTACAGGGAAAGGATCTCCTAAGGGAACTCTCTATAGAGGGGGAAGAATGGGAAAATGACAGAGGGGAAGAGAAAAGAGGGGAGAGATGAAGAATAGGAAAAAAGATAGTGCCTCGGACCGGTACCCTCAGCAGGATCTCCGACAATCAATTAAGTGGGTAAAACCCCATTCTCAAGCCACTGATCAAATCCAGTGGACCTACGGAACGTCATCCAAAACTCCCATGGGGCATAAAAAGCCAACCATTTATCATCGTCCCTGGCTCTCAACTCCTCCATATATGTCATTTCATCTAAAGCAGTCATACCCATTATTTATGCTACATCGTGGCTTATTCCTTTTTTCGCTGTACCAACTTCTTTGGTGCCACATCATTTGATATTACGTAGTTGAAAATAGATTTCTGTCTTTCATAGCTTACTTTCAGACAGCATGCACCAACACTTTCATAGATTATTCTAGATAGTATGCGCTGACTCTTTCTTGATTCCATCATTGCGGCTTATATTGGACTTTATAATTATTTATTTAGTTGCATGTCTGGAAATATTTAATTGTATGTCTGAAATAATTTGCATTTCATGGATGGGAACCTAGCCTGTGGGTTGACCAGTTGTAAGTGCTTTTATGGTATTGTCTTGCTTTTATGAGCTTTCCCCCCTTTTTCCATTTTGTTAATAAATAATATTTTATCATTTTTCCATTTCAGTGTATGCCTTTTGTGTAGACCTGCTTTCTATTTAATTTTTGCAAGTTTGCATTTTAGGCCTAATCTTTATCACATTATTTATAGCTGTGCCCATTATTATTATTATAGAGTACTGGCCTGAAAAGTGTAAGCATCATCTGCCTTGTGTGTTGTTCAGTCTTCTGGGAGTCATAAAGAGGCGGTGATATTACAGCCTATGAATGTTATATATGTGTTTAGAAAGATAGAAAACTGACGGCAGAAAACGCCCATATAGTTCACCTAACCTGCCCTTATAGAGTATTATTTCCTTTTAATTTCTCTTTTAGGATAGATCTATGCTTATCCTAAGCATGCTTGAATTAATTTATTGTTGACCTTCCAACCACATCTGCTAGAAGATTGTTCCAAGCATGTGTACTACTCTTTCAGTAAAATAATATTTTCTGGCATTGCTTCTGATCTTCCCTGCAACTAATCTCAGGTTGTGCTTCTTGTTCTAGTGTTTAATTTTTTTCCCTCCTGAACCTTTATACTTGTAACATATATAAAGGTTCCCATCATGTCCCCCTATCCCTTCTCTCCTCCTGTAACATATATAAAGGTTCCCATCATGTCCCCCTCTCCCTTCTCTCCTCCTGTAACATATATAAAGGTTTCCATCGTGTCCCCCTCTCCCTTCTCTCCTCCTGTAACATATATAAAGGTTTCCATCATCTCCCCTCTCTCTTCTTCCACCTATAACATATATTACAGTTTCCATCATGTCCCTCCTCTCCCTTCTCTCCTTCTGTAACATATATAAAGGTTTCCATCGTGTCCCCCTCTCCCTTCTCTCCTCCTGTAACATATGTAAAGGTTTCCCTCATGTCCCTTCTCTCTCTCCCTTCTCTCCTCCTGTAACATATATAAAGGTTTCCATCGTGTCCCCCTCTCCCTTCTCTCCTCCTGTAACATATGTAAAGGTTTCCATCATGTCCCTTCTCTCTCTCCCTTCTCTCCTCCTGTAACATATATTACAGTTTCCATCATGTCCCCCTCTCCCTTCTTTCACCTGTAACATATATAAAGGTTTCCATCATGTCCCTTCTCTCCTCCTGTAACATATTTAAAGGTTTCCATCATGTCCTCCTCTCCCTTCTCCCCTCCTGTAACATATATAAAGGTCTCCATCATGTCCCTCCTCTCCCTTCTTTCACCTGTAACATATATAAAGGTTTCCATCATGACCCTTCTCTCCTCCTGTAACATATATAAAGGTTACCATCATGTCTGTCCTCTCCCTTCTTTCCTCCTGTAACATATATACAGGGAGGTTTCCATCATGTCCCTATCATCCTTCTCTTCTCCTATAACACATATAAAGGTTTCCATCATGTCCCGCTCTCCCTTCTTTCCTCCTGTAACATATATAAATGTTTCCATCATGTCCTCCCTGTCCCTTCCTTCATCCTATAACATTTATAAAGGTTTCCATCATGTCCCGCATTCCCTCCTTTCTCCTATAACATATATAAAAGGTTTTGATCCTGTTCCCCTTTCCCCTTATTTCCTTAAGACTACACAAATAAAGTTCTTTAAGTCTCCCCTGCTACATTTTGTTCTAGAAATCTTTCATCATTTTTGTAGCTCATCTCCGGACTCATTCTACCAATCGGGTAAGCATCTCCATCTATATCTCTAAGCATAAAACTGCATTTTCATCTATGATTACAATAAAATTATACCACTAATTAAGTATCCTTGACTGGAATGACTGCGCTCTGTTATTTCATTGCCATAAATGTAATGTTTTCACTGTCACATAAACACCTATTAATGTTAAGAGGAAGCTTATTAAGTCTTCATGGGAGTCATGCACGTTTCATCACTATTCACGGCCGGAAAAGGTCAATATCTTCCTCTAAATATGTTATTTATCGAGATCTGGCAGCGAAGCAGTTAGTTCGGGATTATATCTCCCTAGAGTATAGGACGTTCTGACTCATTTTTTTCGTACAACAATCTCTTTTCTTTGTACAAAGTGGTGAATCATATCCAGACGCCGTTGGTTGCCCCAGCAATGTGAAATGGGCTTATAAGCTATTAGCAACATGTAATAAACCTGGGCATTAGGTTGTGTTCAGACAGTGTCTTGTGACGTAAGAATCCATTATTTGATAAGAAATCTCCAGGCTCAAGGTTGGGTCTTACGCAAGTGACTACTAATGAGGTTTGCACACACGCATCATACTACAAATTGACTTTGTATGAGGCCAGGTGCTATTATAGAACCCTCGTGTTCTCGATAGGATTGACCAAAGGATGATTGAACTTCAGTTTGACTACACTTCCTTGCCACTGCAGTACTTTGTCTAAGAACCAGCGATGATCCTCACAAGCTGCAGGACTTTGACTCAATCTGAATATTGTAAATATTTGTAAGAAGATTTCCAGCTGAGATGAAGTCCTCACATGCTACGAAGGGAGACCTTACGTTTTTTATTTTCGACATTGGACTAAGAAACACGACTGGAGATGGACTGGTTGCTATGTTGTTCTTTTTTCACTAGTTGGGAAAATATCTTGCAATAAATCAGTTTTATAACGGCTTGTCAGTCGCTCTGTTTTAAGCTTAAGTTAAAAATATTTGTCTTATTACATGTGAATCATACGTCCTTCTTCAGAGCTTAAGACGCCCACATCAAATTATCCGCGGTCCCTCTCTCTCAGAAACAGACAGCAGAAATATTATTGAAAACCGATATATTTCACAAGGAAATTCATTATTTTCTTTTTGTATTTTAGATCGGTTACATTATTGTCATGCTGCCACATTTCAGTGTCCGTATTAGGCCACATTACCCAGACCCACCATTCTACCAAACTGAACCTATATCATTACATGTTCTGTAGATTCAGGATGCAGTTTATGATGAATCCAAGTCAGGTCGGTCCTGGGGATTTCCGTACATGTGATTAAACAATCCGCCTAGTAAAGAGTATTTTTTTTTCTCTGGCAGGTGCAAAAGAACCCTTATTATCATGTCAAGTCATTCATCAACCAGATGAAATGTATGAGAACATGCAGACCAGGTATGAGGCTTTCTAAATGCATTATAAAGAAAGCGCAGCACCAAAAAAAACAGATAAGTGCAAGATTATTTTTTTTCTGTAGGGACATAGCAAATAAAAATAAATCATAAATCTTGGTATTTGTATAGCGCCAACTTATTCCGCAGCGCTTTCAGGTAATTATTACTTATTACCCCCCACCAAGCTGGGTTCTCATTTTACCGACCTCCAAAGGATGGAAGCCTGAGTCAACCTTGAGCTGGCTACCTGAATCATCCAGGGATCGAACTTGCAACCTTCAGGTCGTAGGCGAGAGCTTACACGCTGTGCGACATAGCAAGATGTGGTATTGATTTTTCACGCACAAGGGTTCCATAGCCTTAAATTTGGAAATCATAGTTTAAAAATCCTCCTTTTGTTCTTGTAGACCATGCATCAGTGGGCATGATCTACTGTGATCTCTGCATGCAGTGTGTGATATGGGGATAGAGTATTCAGGAGCACACTCAAGGAACCACACAAAATTTGGAACCATGCCCTGGTTGACATATTCCCATTTCTGTGTTTTGCGCGATATGTCATACTTTTTCTGTTTATATCACAATCTAATGATCAAATAATATGACCATACAGAGCCAAGATAATGGCACCCCAGAATGGTTCTATCATGCACTAATTTTGATCGTAAAATGATCTATTGTGCATGCTACTCATAATTTTCCTGCACATAGCACTCACAGTGTAATAAACTGTTCTCCTCAGAATAACAGCAGTTTGGCACTTGCATTCTTGGAGCCCCATTGCAATAGACTGTACTTGTCTTGGATTCCACAGGCGTTGAGGGATTAGCTCACATGGTAGAGTGCTCGCTTTGCATGCCTGTAGAGATGAGTGAGTATACTAGCTAAGGCACATTACTCGAGCGAGTAGTGCCTTAGTCGAGTATACCCCGCTCGTCTCTAAAGAATCGGGGGCCGGTGCGGGTGACAGGTGAGTTGCGGCAGGGAGCGGGGGGGAGCGGGGGAGAGCGGGGGGAGAGAGGGAGAGAGAGATCTCCCCTCCGTTCCTCCCCGCTCTCCCCTGCTGCTCTCCGCCCCCCGCCGGCCCCCAAATCTTTAGAGACGAGTGGGGAGATACTCAACTAAGGCACTACTCGCTCGAGTAATGTGCCTTGGCGAGTATACTCGCTCATCTCTACATACCTGCATCCTCCACAGTATTGGACCCAGGAGGCGTTCTAATTGTTACTACAGCTTTGTGTGGCGCAGAGTGTTAAGGCAGCAGAAATGCAGTCTTAAGCTCTCACTCATGATCTGAAGGTTCCAAGTTCAATTTCTGCATGCTTCAGTTCAAGGTTGACCCATCCTTCCAAGGTTGGTAAAATGAGTACCCAACTTGGTGGTGGTGGGGTGGGTAATAAATAACTTAACTTAAAGTGCTGCGGAAGAGGCTGGCACTATGCAAATAACAAAGCTACTTGGCTCTGCCCAATTATCCAGGCTATGATACTCCAGTAGTGAACCAAGTCCAAGCCATGGCTGAATATGGGCATTCTATCATCTTTACTTTATCACATTTTAATAAAGCAAATTAAAAAGGATGAATTACCAACAATGCTAAAAACATCCAATCAGCATTCAGGCAATAGCATCACTCATCAAAATCACTGCTGTTAAGGGGGAATTGGTTTTGTACGCTAAAATTGAACCTTAACCCATACGCAGAGAAGAAGTTGTATAAATCTTTAAAAGGACTTTTATTTCTACCTTCAAAATCTAGAATTTCTGATATAATTGGTTGGAACTAACCAGCTATGAGGTTTTGTTTCATCAAGGCAGTAAATTAGAGTAAAGTATAGAGTATCTTGTACCTAGAGTCAATACTTCAGGTTGCTCATTAGAGAGCTCAGTCACTGTAATGATTTGTGTTAAGGAGTCCCTTGTAATGATGTTTGTGATGGTGTTCGGAGAACACTCTTGTTAAATCCCTTCTTGAGTCTTCCTGATTCGGTGCTCTTGTTCTCATACAAGTCGTTAGCTGTTTTAAGGTCATGTATGCAGCTATAAAACTGGGTTAAAGTCAGATTTATCAGAAAATGTTATATTATAATCTAGAGGACAATTTTACTAATTGCCTGACACGAAGAACATTTTCGGCGCAGCTCACAGTATCGTTATGCAGACCTTTCGGTCCTATTTTTGATATAATATGAACAATTCCCAGAGAACAGAGAATCTGTTTTGTCTTTTGGGACTTGTTTCTGTTTCTGTTAACAAGGGGGAGAATTTGTTTCTGCAACTCTTTACAGAAAACTGAACTTCTAATCTTACAACAAGTTCTGAGATGTTCTAATGAAATTGCCCAGTCCACATGCATGTCTACCTTTCAAGGGCTCCTTCACAGTAACGTATGGTCACAACATATTGCGCGCATGGGTTTTATGCATGTAATACACTGTATAGGCTCCCATGTTGCCGCTCACACACTGCGTGAAATACACATGCAATAAAGATAATAGCATATTCTATCCTGGTGCATATTCGAAGATAGAGCATGGCAAGTGGCAGCACACAGCTAGTACGCAATGACATTGCGTACTTGCTGCGCGCCGAGCGACTGCCTCATTGCGGCAGAACGCAGTGAATTAAACTCGTGTGAAGCTTTGTAGTTCATTTGCTATTTCATTGTATATTGGGAAAGACAATGTGATATCTTGTAAGACCCTTAGTCTATTACTAGTGAACACATTAGTTATGTAGTTTAGTAAAGGACCATCCATTAGTTGCATTCATCATTTGATGTAAGGTGAAAACATTGCTACTGTACCTTATGTGCTTAAAGTTTGAAGGCAAGAATTGTATAGGAAGAGTTTTAAGGGTTTGGAAGTTTTAGTATAGAGATTAGTTGACAAGAAAGGGGTTAAAGTGTACCTAACTTTTCCAGTGACTTTTCAGAATAAACTGCATTTCTAATTTTCATTTTTCTCTGAGCTGGTGGGTGGAGACTGGTTGCTATGATGGCTTTCTCTACACTGCAGATGGAAAAAAACTGCAGATTCTGCTTCTTAGCTCTCTGTAGCACACACACAGAAATGACAGCATCATGGAGGATATTGTACAGCAGTACTGAGCAGTGTAGATGTTATTTCAGTAGCTATAAAGCTGGGTTTCCACGGGATGGCTTCACTGGGGAAATCTTGCGGTTTTGCTGCAGCGAAAAGCTGCAAGATTTCTGCGGGATAAGCGTAACTTCAAAACCATGCTTTTCAGTTGCGGCCGACTCTCCCATAAAGAGGATCAAGGCCCCAGCGGAAAAAAAAAATTGAGATGCTGCATCCTGGGAAACCACACCGCAGCGCCGGCTAATGCCTGCTTTGCCGTGATGGATTGTCCCCCCTGTGTGGACAAGATTTTTGACAAATCTTGTCCACATGGCTGGCAAATCCCGCGATTAGCAGCCGCAGGCTGATCTGCCGCAGCAAAATTCTTCAGGGAAATTTCACCACAAATCCGCCCTGTGTGAACCCAGCCTAACACTGAAAACACTATTAACTGCAGGATGTCTGTTTGAGTCTCCCTCCTTTTCAGTAACCCCCCCCCCCCCCCCTCTTTCTCACCTTCCCTTCTCCATAGACTTGTATGGATATAAGACAACACCACCTGTCAGAGGCATCACTTGAATCTTCTGGGCCCCAATGCAAAACCTGTAACAGGGCCCCCCAACTATAATGCTTTAGTCTTAGTAATGGGCTCCCTATATGGAGAGGAGAGGCCTTAAGGACCCCCTTAGGCTCCTGGGCTCAGGTGCAACTGCATCCCCTATAGTTATGCCAGTTCCCCCGTCCAATAGCTATCATCTATCTTGTTTTTGAAGAAAGCATCACCAGGATCAAAAATGCATTGTGTGCAGAGACCTTCCTTCCCTCCCCATAGTCACTAAGAGTATGTTCACATTTTCACCGGAGGCTTCTTTCTGAGCTACCGTCGCATATCTGGCATGAAATGCCAGACAGGATAACAGGAACTAAACAGACCCCATTATGGTCAATGGGGGTCTGTTCAGTGTCATGGAGCAATAAAACATAAACCCCAATGCAAATGTGAACAGAGCCTTAGTTGTATCTCTGATAAAACCTCAACACTCAGCTAAAAGAAAAGAAATAAAATCTCTGAGCAGGATTTTCCCGTCAGAAGAAGGTCAGGCTCAGTATTACTGGCTTTGCTGTATTTGCATCACCCGAGTGACATTTCTGTTCATTGCTCAGTGCACTGTGAACAGGAAAATTCAATTTGTTTATTATGAAATTCAATGTCTTTTCTCCTCACTGGTCGCAGTAAGACCCACCAGACGTCATTATGACCATACGCTGACAAAGCCCAAGAAGGTTGTCACATTTGGCCATAGCAGAAATCCAATTAAACATAGCTGTATTCACCTGTGTGTCTACATCCATCTAGTACGGGTCTTGCAAATATAATGTGACAGTCTGAATAATATTACAGAGAGGAATTCATGTTCATCTTCATATGGCCATTATTTTACTATCTCCAAACTCAGTTGGTTAACACTATTCACATATGTTTGAATCTTTATTCTATGCAAGACTTGGCAGGTATCTAGCTGTATTGCTAAAACATTAATGTGTGCTCTATATTAGAGAGGATAAGTTGGCCCAGCCTGTTATAATTAAGACATTTGTAATAATCTTTGATAAAAGCTAGTGGTGGAATTTTACCCAGAAATTAGGTCCTTAAAGTGACAATCATTAGATAAAATGTAAAATACCCTATGCATTAAAGGGGTTGTCCCGCGAAAGCAAGTGGGGGTATACACTTCTGTATGGCCATATTAATGCACTTTGTAATGTACATTGTGCATTAATTATGAGCCATACAGAAGTTATAAGAAGTTATTCACTTACCTGTTCCGTTGCTAGCGTCCTCGTCTCCATGGTGCCGTCTAATTTTCAGCGTCTAATCGCCAGATTAGACGTGCTTGCGCAGTCCGGGTCTTCTTCTTTTCTGAATGGGGCCGCTTGTGCCGGAGGGCGGCTCCATGTAGCTCCGCCCCGTCACGTGCCGATTCCAGCCAATCAGGAGGCTGGAATCGGCAATGGACCGCACAGAAGCCCTGCGGTCCACCGAGAGAGAAGATCCCAGCGGCCATCTTCAGCAGGTAAGTAAGAAGTCACCGGAGCGCGGGGATTCAGGTAAGCGCTGTCCGGTTTTCTTTTTTAACCCCTGCATCGGGGTTGTCTCGCGCCGAACGGGGGGGGGGGGGTTGAAAAAAAAAACCCGTTTCGGCGCGGGACAACCCCTTTAAAGGCTACGTACACCATTGTGCTCTTCTTCATTTTAACCGATGCGTTTTTGGAAATGAAGACTTTTTGTAATCGGCTTTCATAAATTCCTGATTGTTTGGTTTCTATGCTTGTGGTGTTTTCTAACACAATGCAGACTGAAGGACTGAAATCTTAGCAAATGCTGTCAGTATAAACTGACAGCTCGTACCCCTAGGCTGCTTCCTGTTGTGAAGGTGCATTCACTGCTATTCAACTAAGCTATGACAGAAGGCTGTATGACAGTGCTGGGGGAGGGTGGAGGAGATCATAGAGAACAGAAAGCTACTAATACAGAGGACTGAAATTAATTTCCGGTGATTTTTCTGTTTTTATCAGCAGAGGAAACAAACCAGCTACTTAAAGAGTGGATGAGAGATAGCTGTGTAGTATTGAGTGGGTGTGGTTATGCTACACAGCCTCTCAAAGACGAGAGGTAAAAGGGAGGTGAGCTTGTGCACATTCATGAGCGAGACCAGCTGATCAGTGCTGAGATTTACAAACATCTAGGAGAACCTGCAAATCAAGTATGAGGCTTTCTATATCCATTGGAATGAAAACTCAATGCAAAAAACAGGTAAGTGCATGATTGTTTTCTGCAGGGATAGTTATATGTGTATTGATTTTTCATGCACAAAGGTTTCCATAGCCTTTAATGATATATTCACGCCTTATTCCTCTCTACCAGGAAATTGCTCAAATGTTAATGTTTCACTGTCCCTTAGATTTAAAACATGGGTTTCTTTTGGTGTGCCTAAAGCTACCACAAGAATCAGCCACCACCAGTACCAAAACACCTGTGTAAGGTTTTTGCTGTTTACCAAGGACTGTGCCTTCATCTACTGGATGCTGTACCATTCCGCTTTTTGGATAAATAAACATGAGTTTAATCCTTCCTCTCTTGACTCTCTGGATGTTATTTGGGGTAATACACTGCATCGGCACCATCAACACCAGGGAGCAGAGACCAGCACCAGTGCATAATATCACTACGCCACCTTTATATTTTGTGATTGACTAGTTTGAGGAGTGACACAATATAACGGGCACCATGGAGGGGGAACATGAGCCAGCACTGACAAGTCGCTGTCTAACACCAGCCCCTCACATCCATCAGCCCCATCTCCTGTCACCACATATGTACCATTTCACATGCTGATTATGCTGGATAATAAATCTTGGATTTTGCACTGCAACCTTCATAAGTGCTATGGATTTTTCCTATACTGCTGGAATAAGCCATTCCTCTATGATTAGTATGGGCCGACCTCTAAGACCTTTACTGATAATGAGAATGAAACAGCCACACCAGTGGTTTACTAGTGTGTTCCTTATACTTTTTTTCTTTTCACAATGGTGCCCCAGCTACCCACAGTGCAGGGAACTGCAACATGGCCCTATTCAAGGGAATGGGACAGTGCTGCCATACAATGCACAGCCAGGAGCACCATGGTGCAGGGAAAGCTTACAAGGGTAGGCATCACTCAATTAGTGCTGCAGCCCCCTCATTCTTGGGATCAGTGTGGATCCAACCTTTGGGACACCCTAGCTATATGTCGTTACTTTATATGATGGGATTATACTTTTAATGCTTATAATAGCTCTTGTGGATACAAACACCTGATTGTCTCTTTGAATTATTAATACAGGAACATCTGGAGAATGTGATAAAACTTGAAGCTGCCAACAACACTTCACCTCTTATTACAGAGAGCTTACTACTAGAGCTTACTAGATCTAAGACACATTCTTTAAAAGGTGAAGTCAGCTTGAAAATGCCTTTTATATTGAAAAATAAATCAGCATTCAAACAATAAGAAAAAGAGTGATAATGGTGCAATAGGCTCAATTACTCTCTTGAAAGTGAATTTAGGGGAGGAGATGCTCGAAAACAAGACTTGTCCTACTATTACAATTGAATGCCCTTAGGCTACTCATACAGATTAACAGATGACAACTATGTTTCCCCTTCCTCAGTGAGCAAGCATGTATGTAGCAAGGGAAGAAAACTACTGTGTAATGGCATTAACTGGACACTAAACAGAAGAACTTGACTTCACCTATAGCAGTCACCTTTCCTTGGTACTAACCACATCTCCCGGCACTCGGATACGTCCTGGATCTATATGCAAAGTCAAATAGTGTAACAACTCCATTATTGCAGGAATAATAGATGTGAAGCATATGTTAATATATTCGATGAAAGCGTCAGAAGGTGATGATAACTGGATAATGAGGATGAAGTAGATAATGATGCAACTGACAGTGGAGACTGCAACAGATGGTAAGCAACAGAAATAATATCCAGAGAAATCCTATCCCTACTGCTAGGGTCTCTATGACCCTAACACCAGACACCATTGTCCCTAAGGGTGTGTTCACAAGTCACTGATTGGCTGCAGATTTTGTCCGGGATGTTAGTGCAGATCTGCATCTGATTTTACCTCTTCAATTTTAATTCAATTAAAAGGGTGAAAGCCATTACTGGTGATCCTGTCTGAAACACTGTCCCTGAGAACAAGACAAACAAGCAAGCTGTATAAAGAACCAATGCTATGCAAAGATAAACAAGGAATCAGCAGACATAAACCAGAGGCTTGGAAGCAAGACTGGACTAGACAACCTTAGGAACAAGACCACACTGAGTGGAATAAACGTGACTAGAATAAGGTACTAGAACTTAAATAAGGAATACTGGATTAAACAAACATTGTTAATGTTATCACCAGCAACTACATTGCAGAAGCCAAGGATACTTTAAGGGAGGCTATTCAATAAGAGCTCCTTCCTTAAAGAGATTGGCTAAGCAGTGAGGTCAACTGATACACTTCAATGGATTAGCAGTGGGAACAGTTACATAGCAACAGTCCCAACAAATTATAAAGCAGGAGATGAAAATTCAATGGGAGAATTTCTGCTGCTTATAACATGCTGCCAGATACCTCATGCAGATGCTTATTTCCTGTGAACAAAAGGATCAGGTGGAAATCAAACTATCCGATCCTTATCTCCCTCAATCTCTGTCATAGGAAAGGAGTCAGGAGCCCACCATACATATTGCAACCCACGTCAAGGAACCTAGTGTACCATTATATTGATAAGTACAGCTACTTCATATGGGTTCTTGAAAAGTTGTGTTTCATTTTGGTGTGTTTTGTTTATAATGTTGGTGGAGGACTGACATGACTACAAGGACCCTTGTCGTTGGTTGCGAGCTTGGGTACTTTGCCAAAATATTAACTAATGCCTTGTATTCATTTTTATTTTTGCAGTAAATGGTCTGGCTTTAAAATATTGTCGAATATTGGAGTGTTTCCACTATGGTGGTCCAATTGTAGGGTGCAGGGCAGCCCACCAAATTGAATAGGGGTGTTGCTACTAGGGTGTAAGCCTGCATGGTGCACTACATATATGTGCAAATGTAATACTAAGCAGCCACTCTACCAATATATGGTAGGTGTTAGTAGTTGTTTATCCGTATTGTGCACCTGTGCAATCTGCTCCATATAACATTTTGCCTGTTCTGCATGCTGCTGGGAAGTAGTGTTTTCACCTGCACTTGTTCTTGTATTCCATTATATCAGTAAGTATGGCCACCTGCTACGTTTTTCTTGAAAAGATATGTTTCCTTTTGCTGTGTTTGCTTTTCTTTTGTCTTGAAACATTATGTAGTTCCCATTTGTAGACAGTGGAAAAGTCATCCAAAAATAAACCTACCAGGTATAGGAGACATTTTTGCCATAGGATTGTCCTATAGAAACCCATTTATATTGTACCTAAGAAATCCCTGAAAAAGGGATCAAATCCATACAAAAATCACTCTAAAAGATCGTACTTGTAGATACATAGAGGACAGGTATAAAACCCAATTTCCAGCAGCATGCAGAAATGCAAAATGCTATATAGGGGAGGTAGTACAGGTATAAAGTACTGATAAACAACCTCTCAGACATCTACCATTTATAGGAGGGGATGGGTCTTCTTAGTATTACATCTCTGCTGACACTGCTCTCAAGCCAAACTGCTTCTGTAAATATATATGAGGTATTAGTTGATATTTTGGCCAAAACACAGAAGAGATTTGATTGTGATGTGTGCTCCTGGGCCGTGATGATGATATGAGGGGGCAGAGCTCAGCGGTGAGCACTGGAGGTCCTGTGATGATTAGAGATGAGTGAACGTGCTCGTTTAGGACAATTACTCAATCGAGCATCGCTTTTTCCGAGTAACCGCCTACTTGGGCGAAAAGATTCGGGGGCGGCGGGGTGGAGAGGAGGGTAGCAGGGGGGAACAGGGGGGAGCTCTCACCCTCTCTCTTTCCCTCCCACTCCCCCCGTAAACCCACCGCATCCCGCTCACCCCCGGCGCCCCCCGAATCTTTTCGCCCGATTAGGCAGTTACTAGAAAAAAACGATGCTCGATCGAGTAATTGTCCTAAACGAGCACGTTCGCTCATCTCTAGTGATGATGGATTCTTGGGTGAGATATAACCAGGGAAATACTGGGACTTTTAGTTCTCTTCTCATACCTGCTGACTTCCCATAATAAGAGAATGGATGTGCTGTGAGTTGTCGTTCTCTTACAGAGAGAGGATATAATGTCTTCTAATTACAGATGAGCGAACATGCTCGTTTAGGACAATTACTCGATCGAGCATCGCTTTTTTTGAGTAACTGCCTACTCGGACTTGAAAAAAGCCATGCTCGATCGAGTAATTGTCCTAAACGAGCACATTCACTCATCTCTACTTCTAATATCATTAAAAAAAACATGGGTATGCTGTGACTTGTAGTTCCCCCTCTTATATCCTCCCCTGTAATTTTCTCTGATGACCCATAATGTCCTGGACAGGCTGGTAGGTCTTATTCAAGGTATGTTTACACGTGGCAGATCCGCAGGGTATTGCAGCAGCAGCAAGGTGCATGGGATTTTACATCCACACTGTGTCCATTTTTGCTGTTCATTTTTTGTGTGGATAGCAACTCTTTAAATGAGGGGGAGAAATCCATGTCTAAATTAATGATGAAATCCACATATTCCAGGGTTGCTTAGTAGTTTAACCCCTTAAAGGAAACATGTCACCTGCCTAAAGCACTATAAACTGACTCATGGTGCTGTTAGGAGAGGTGACAGGAAGCCGGGTGTTGTATTTTGTATACTCACCCACTTTTAGTTCCTACGGAGCCCACCTATAAAGTCCACGTACCAGCCAAAATTCTTTTCAGAGCCCCGTGCATGCACTCTCCAATAGAAGTCTGTGGGACAGCATGAACAGGCATTATTCCATCAATATAGCTGTGTGTGGGCATCCTGAGAACACTTTTCTGGTTTAAAGCAGAGCTCACTTCCCCTCTGGGCCGGGTCATGGTTGCACCCAGGGGCGTAAATATTGGGATGCAGGGATGCAGTTGCACCCGGGCCCAGGAGCCTTAGGGGGCCCATAAGGCCTCTCTTCTCCATATAGGAAGCCCAGTACTATGAATAACGCATTATAGTTGGGGGCCTTGTTACAAGTTTCGCATTGGGCCCAGGAGCTTCAAGTCACGCTCTCTGGTTGCACCACTTGCAACCGTAATTGTTACACTCCTCCACTTTAAGAATTTCCATAGCTGGCAATTGTTTCAATGCAGTGATAACACACAAATAACTTGATGTCCTCTGGTAACTAGGCCTTATGGGTGTTTTGCCTTCTTCTGGATCAACATTGCAGGATAATAGCCTGAACTAATTGATCGCATTTCTTTTCAACCTTACAAACTATGTTACTGTGTAATAGGGCCCTACAAAGATTTTAATGTGCTTTCACTTCATAGTTTCCATATTTTAAATGGACAGATAGCACATACGTGGCTTTCTTCCCAGCAAACTGGACTAAAATCAGCCCGTTCTCTGGATCATTAAGGGTTCCAATAGTCAGAACTGAACATACACATATTTTGCTGCCTATTGCCATGGTATGTATGGCTGCAGAGTTCTCCTGATGATTGATCAGTGCACTGCTGGATTGTTGAGGTAGTGGTCAGGGGTCTCTGGATCTATCAGACCTCCCTGCCTCTGGAAGATAAGGGGCAGACGCTTTTCAACATTACACTAGTTGTGGGCCCCCCTGTGCCCAAAACTAAATCAAATAAATATTCTCACCATCACAGCAGATCGCCGTTTCATCATCTGACAGGTGACAACTCCTGGCCGGAAGGCCTGGTGGCATCCAGTAGGCCTGTCAGGTGGGCTTCTAATTTTGAAGCCCCAAGCGGGTTTATGGGACATCATTAGTCATCTATTGGTTGCAGCTGTCAGGCTTGCCAGCAGTAGATCAGAAGACCATAAGAGCGCGGTGGGAAAGCATTGTGCAGTGGGAGGTGAGTATTGTGTTTATTTTTTTATGTACTCTGCACCCCCCACTGCCACCTATTTACTCAGAATTGATGCTACTTAAAGGAGTTTTCTGGAATGAAAATACTGATGACATATCCTCAGAATAGGTCAACAGATCACCGGGGGTCACGCTGAGGACCCTCACCAATCAGCTGATTGAAGCTGGTGAGCACTGCAGCCTCTTCTCAGACCTATTACATCATGTTCATCAGTCACATGGCCTAAGAGCAACTCAGTCTCAACCAAGTTAATGGGACTGAGCTGCTTCACACAGCAGCTGTGAAATGTATGGCGTTGTGCCCCGTAAAAGTGGCTGTAGAGCTCAACCGAATGCTGTGGCCACTTTGGACATTGGATCAGCGGCTGTCCTGATAGGCGGATCCCCATAAGTCTGAAATTGATGACCTATCCTATCTATGCTAGGTCATCCACATCTTATAAAACCCCTTCAAGTACATAAAACCCCTATAAGTAATGTATATATAAGCACAAAATTCCTTCTTCCCATGGATGGTGATACATGACACGATGTCACTGAGAGCTATCCGGCTCTGAGCTTGGAATATCACAAAGAATAGAGACAATCATCACTGTTTTACTGCAAAGCATCAAGCTGGTGATAGCAATGAATGATGATCCCATTCAATGGCTCAGATCAGTCACAATACAAAAATATTATTGCACTCTGTCAAGCATCCATCATAGAAGGAGCAATCTGTCAGGGATTCTTGCGGCAGCTCCATAGGAGAAGACTGCTGTCATGGAATATTCTAATATATTAAAGTATGATACAAATTACATTTTGCTCCTGTCTTCCGCTATATGATTGGGAGCTTATAAATTACATGTTGGAGACAAACGATCGTTCTTTTATCTGACACTAAGATTGCTTGTTTACACCTTCATCTTGTCAGAACGTTTGATTCCCATTTAATAATTTATCATTTTCATCATTACTAACATTTTTATACTGTGCAAATAGTGTGAAACGGAGAGAGCAGGAAATAGCAAATTGTGGAACAACATGCGATCTATATGATTAGGACAGTATTATATCAGTTATAGACATTCTGTTGGATGGTGATGCTGGTCACAGAAGCAGATTTTGAAGTTATTGGGCACCAGTGCAAATTTATTTATAATACTGGTGTCTTAAAGGGGTTGTCCAGTTGTAAACTACTGATGGCCCATTCTTAGGATAGGCCATCAAGAGTAGATCACCAGGGTCTGCCGTCCAAGATGCTCACCAATCAGATATTTGCTGGGATAGTGCACTGAGCTGATTTCTGCAGGAAGCAGACAGCGCCGTTCCCACAGCAGTGGCCAAGCTTGATATTACAGGCAAAGTGTGAAGTTTGCCTGTAATAGAAAAAGTCTTAGGCCTCCCTCCCACATGCGTTGTGGTAAGTGCCGCAATTTAAATTCCGCGGTTTGCAGTGTTTTACTTTTGTTTTTATCATTGATAAGGAGCGCTAAACGCTCAAAAATAGAACAGACTCCGCTCTATCAGATTGAGTGGCTGTCTGAGGCTGTGTGAGAGGCTCCAATGAAAACAATCGCAGCACTAAACGCTGAAAAAACGTCTGGGTGAGGGAGGACTTCAATGTGAACTTTGTCTGTAATACTAAGCCTGGCCACTGCAATGGGAACGGGGCTGTTTGCTTCCTGCAGAAATCAGCTCAACGCATGGACGCACTGGCCTGGTGAACAGCTGATTAGAAGTGGTCCCGGGCAGCAGACCTTTGCTGATCTTCTATTGCTGGCCTATCCTAAGAATGAGCCATCAATAGATTACAACTGGAGAACCACTTTAAGTCTTTTAAACGTCTCAGGCACCAGGGCCCAGATGTGACTGCTACCTCAGCAGAGTTGTCAACCTGGGAGAGCCCTCCATAGGGTTGAACAGCAGGTCGCAGTAAACTGGGACCGAAATTTCCAAAGAAAATTAGGATGGGGTTAAATGTACTTAGATGTCCTATTTTTCTATTTCTAATACGAAGGATTTGGGAGTATACCACACCCCTTGGGTTTATTCTTTTTTGGGGGGGAGGCGGGAGGTAATTGCGCACATAGGGCTTTTCTCTATTCTTGTAGCAATTATAGCCTGGATTCATATACATATTTAATGGAGCCCGGGGTTATTTGGGGTCATATTGATTCATATCATTGACACTACATTATGTGTGTAATTTTATTGTAAATCCTGCACTAGGGCTTCAAAATGTTTTCTTCTGGTTATATAATTGTTCTATACTCTATAGCCCTTAGTGCGCCTTTACACTGCCAATAAAATTGTGCTATTTTTGCGCAATGCGAGAGTGAGTGAAAATGCAGAATTATGAAACCAATGATTTTCAGTGGTTTAATTCCCATTTGCGATGTTTTCACTCATGCAATGTGATGTTAAGAAAAAAATCGTAGCATGTCCTATCTTTCTGTGTTTTGCTTTCTTTTTTATCTCCCTTGTATCCCTATGGAGCCTCCTTTTTATTGTATCGCAAAGCACGTAGTTGTGATTTTTGTGTGTTGCGTTTTTTTAACACTAGAAACTCCAATTGTCTATCGCAAGAAAAACATGCGAGAAAAAAAACATGCAAGAAGCATCTCTGACGCCCAGAGATCTCATGAGCAAAATTGCAATTTTGCCGCAATTTTCTTGCGGCGATATCGCGATCGCTGGTGTGAAGAAGCCCTTATTATGATGTGCTTTTTTGGATGAATTTATCTGTCTGCATCGATTCCTGGCATTTTTATGTTGTGCCTAAAATGACCTTTAGTTTAATTCATTTTTTTTACTGTCCGTCTAGATTCAGCTCAGTTCGAAGTGTTTTTAAAGAAGTTTTCTGGGCAAATGCTATTGATGATAGGTCATCAATAGTAAATCATCTGGGGTTCACCTTATTGGATGCCGGCCTATCAGCTGTTTAAGTGTTGTGAGTGTCGCTGCAATGCAGATTCAGGATGGAGCAGCAGCTGACAGAGGGACACAGAGACAGTGTTTTTCGAAACCAAGATAGATTTTACTATAAGTATAAAAGGTGGTTTTGTATTGCACCATAGGAGGGCTCTGGTACTTTAAATGTTGCATAATTACTAGCCGGCATTTTATATCATAATATAATAATGTGTTATATAATAGTGCTGTCAGTGTAGTGAGACTAAGTTCCAAGCAGGGAGGGAGACTCCCTCTCCTTCCACAAGCTGTAGGGTTTGCGGCCTTGGTTGTTTCTCTGGCCGGTACACATCAGGATTGCCTTTTCGGCCTCCAGGTCATCAGTGCTCTGTTGGTTCTCTGGTCACTTGAGTCCTGGCTATTTCCCAGCATGTCAAGCGGTCACTTCACGCTGAAGCTGACAAGCCTCAGTCTGACCCAGTTCTTGGACAGCCTCTCATCTCTTTAATCTTCTGTAAGGCGCAATGCCAAAGCCCGCCAGTTAGGGCGCAATGTGCCTAACAGGCACATGCTTTAATAAAGGTAATTTAAACCTAAATTGTTAATTCAAGCAATCTGCAACTAATCAACAACATTTTGAGGAATTTTTAAACAGGAAAAATCCAAATTAAAAAAAACTAATATAATCAACTAATTGTAAGTAAATGTGATACTCAATACTAAATACAATTGACCTGTAAAAAAACGAATTAAAGTTAAGAAAATGGTTAAAAAATCTGAAGCCATGAGCTACAGTCCCATTGGAAGGCAAGTGACTTGGAGAATCACTCGATATTAAATGTTCTACCTTGAAGCATAGATCACACACCATATTTGCATGCGATAGTCAGATTGCGGCCTGACATTTCTTGTATTCATGGTTTGTCAGCCTTCTAAGTCCTAGTGGTGCAGATTGAGCATTGACGTCTTTTTGAAGGTAATGGTGTCTTTCTTGGGTAGGAGGACGAAATCTCTTCAGTTTGTTAAATCAATAAAATAAACTATTTTTATATAAATATTTTTAAAATACACACGTTCAAAAATATGAAGAGTTCAGGCGCAATGTGCTTGTCAAATCGAAACTCGAATAACTTCTCCTGGGAAAGGCCGAGAACAAACCTCATCTATGCCAGTCCTGGAAATGGCCAACGCCACATTCCTGTGGCCTCTCTGCAAATACCTCCCATAGCATGTTATGGAAAAGTGAAGAAAAAAATCACAGCATGCTCTATTTCAGTACGGATTCCGCACGGACAGCTTCCATTGAAGTCAATGAAGCCGCCCGACCCACGGCCCTTCCACAATGACATTGCGGAAAGGTCGTGGGTATCCACATCATCGCTAAGCATCAGGGATTAAAAAAAAAAAGTGTACTGCGCATGTCTCACGGCTTGCCGCACTGATCATCTGCAGTACAGAAAAAGAAGAAGAATGTCAGGTAGGCATGGATGCCAGCTGGACACAGGGTCAGATTCCGCTGTGGGCTCCTGCATGCGGAATCTGATCCGATCGTGTGCAGCCGGCCTAGCAGTGTGTCCTAATAGTGCTGAATTTTGAAGTTCCTCTCCACTTTCGGAGTGAGATTTGTCATTTTGGCCTTGTAGTAAAGATCAAGAAGGATGGCCATCCAGTAATGATCTGATGTTTTTATGTGGGCTATGTGACTATCCTTCTGCAAGCACTGCGTCATATAATTCAAAGTGCCTAAGGGCAATGGCCCAAATTCTTCAAGGTCAGGCCTAAGAGTGTCGGCCAGCTTGTCCCACCATCCACGTAGAAGAGCTGGGGTTAGTGATGGATGGCAGGAACGTTGCATAGCCCCCTCCGCTGCCTCAGGACCTCGCTAGTTGATGATGATGTAACAATCTCTGGAATTTAGTATCATATATGATGTGTATTACACGTTCCATAAGTAGGGATGCTGCTCCTATGGGGCATTTGAAGTCGAGGCCTACGGCGAGTATGATGATGTATTTAGCTGTTATGCTGTAGTACTGAGAAGTGACAAAAAACGCTGGAAAATATGAGGAACTCCATGGGCTTTGCTGCTGCCAGGAGAAACTAATGTAAATATCGTCAAAAGACTCCATGTGATGAAAATGTTAATTTACTATCACTTTAAGTGAGAGAGTTTATGCTACCTGTTTATTACTTAATGTTAAAATACATTAACATTCCTATGGAGCGTAACTATGTATTATGCAACTGTTTAGTAAAGTTGTTTTTATTAAAACGAAAAATGATGCGGTGTTTCCGCCCCGCTTGTCATTGCCGTAGCATCCTGAACCTGTGTTGCACCACCACCCGTGAAAGGTTATATAAATTTGGCATAATCAGTAAGGCCCCCTGCACACGGGCGGGACTTCCCGCAGAATGTCCGCCCATGCCCGCCTGCATAGGATAGGATTGCATTACATAACACAATCCTATACAGACGGCCTGCAAATCATGGCATGTTCTATTTCTGTGTGGGTCTCACAGACACCTGCACAGAAATGTCACTCCCAGCGCCCTGGCTCCGCTCTGCGCATGCGCCGGCACATCACAGAGCCGGAGCCACGGGAGCAGGTGAGCACCGCACTGGTCCCTCCAGGGGCGCGGATCGGGTCCCGCTGAGAGAATTCTCACAGGGGATCCGATCCGACCGTCTGCAGGTGGCCTAAGATGGTGCTAGCAGTGGAGGCAGAGGGCAGTGCGTCGCCACCATGCCCGCATATGCCTGATTGCAATAGGCAGGCAATAAAAAAGCTAGGGGGTATATAAGTTGGATGTTCCTATCTGTGCTGATGTGGAGGGTGTTGAAAGGTGGTATGAAGAGGAGAAGGGGGGGGTGAGGAGGAGACAGACAAGGATAAACATCTCGCAACTCTTGAGGGTACTCTTGGGGGCAACTCTTTGGACTTCATGCCCCACATGCAGGACATTGACCCAGTGTGATGCTAAGAATATGTAACGTCCCTGGCCATGCTTGCTGGACCACGGGTTTGTATTGAGGTGCAGGCTGCCACTGACAGTGTTCTTCTACACCAGGGACACATTATCACTCACATGGTGGTGTAAGTCAGGGACCACTTTTTATGCAAAGAAATGTAGGCTGGACATCTGGCACTGTGTGCGTGTTTCCCGTCAAAATGGTCTCTAGAAGTGTTACAGTCTTTTCAGTTGTTGAAAAGAAGTTTTGCGACAGCTCCGGTCTTGGTGCAGCCAGAGATGTCCAGGCCTTTTGTGATCAAGGTGGACACTTCAGAGATTGGGGTTGGAGCTGTCCTTTTTCAGGGCACTGACACACTGTGGAACCATCGTCCTTGTGCCTTTTTTCTCATGAAAGTTCTGGGCTGCAGAACAAAATTCTGATATAGGGGTCAGAGGACTGTTGGCCATCAAGTTGGCCTTTGAGGAGGGGCGTCATCTTCTTGAAAGGGCACAACATAAAGTGTTCACTGACCATAACAACTCGATCTACCTCGAGTCAGCAAAAAGGCTTAATCCCAGACAGGCACGTGGCCCTTGTTCTTTTCACGTTTCACTCTTGCGGTCACATACCGTAAAAGTGGTAAAAACGTCATGATAGATGCTTTGTCCAGGAGCTTGGTTCCAGATGGACCTCCTGTGCCTGTTCTCTCTGAAGGTGTAGTAGTAACAGCGGTGTTACTGGGTTTGATAGAGCAGATTCACCGGTCTCAGGATTGCGTCTTACTGAGAGGAAGCTTTTCGTGCCATTACATTTACATTTATAGTTCAGGCCTGGAAGGTCATCCCAGTATAAATAACACTAAGAAACTATTAACGAGAACCTTTTGGTTGCCTGGGTTATACAGGAATGTTTCTAGTTTTATTTCTGCATGTGAGGTATGTGCGAAAACCAAAAATTCTTGGACTTTTCCTGCCTTCCTGTGGATTGGTTGTTACCCCTGCTTGTCTCTGAAACACCTTGGACTCATTTGTCCATGGATTTTATTATGGATTTGCCATTTTCAAGGGGGAATACAGTCACCTTGGTGGTGGTTGATCGCTTTAATAAGACGTGCCAATTTGTGGCACTACCCAGTCTCCTAAATGCTATGACATTGGCAAAATGATTTATTTCTCATGTGATAAAATGACAAGGATTACCGGCTAACACCTTCTCCAACTGAGGAGTACAGTTTGTTTCCATATTGTGGCAGTATTTGTGTACTTGGTTGGTAATTCGACACTCCTCCTCTGCATACCATTTTCAGATTAACGGCCGAACATAAAAGTGTAATCAAATTTCGGAGCAACACTTGCGGTACTATATTACGGATAATCAGGAAGAGTGGTCCAAAATGTTGCCTTTGGCGGAGTTTTCACCGAATAATAGCTGTTTCGAATCCATAGGCACTTTGCCATTTTTTTGTAACTATAGATTTAACCCTTGTTTTGGTCCGTTTAATAAAGCACTTTCAGAGGTACCAGAGGAAAGGGAGTTTTCCTCAAACATTGAGACAATTTCCAAGAAGGTCCAGAGAAATCTCAAGAGAGCCATATGTAATTACAAAGGGGTAGCTGATGGCAGGCGTTCAGTGAGGGTTGATTAGTGGTTCTTTCACCAGCTCTTCAGATAAGTACAGAGATTTATTCTTAGAGGGTTTTGTTTACTCTTATGGTGTTTTATCCTTTGTCATTTATTAGGGTTAGTGAGTGGCACTGGCATGAGGGTGGATGCGTCCTTATCAGGGCAGGCCATCCACTAGTAGGTAGGGGTTGTCAGCCTCTAGGTCCCCTTAGGGAAAGTTTGTTTGTGTTTTCCTTGTACTTCAGGGGTAGTGTAGTGTGAACACTGACCAGTGGGTGTTTTGGCTTACAGTTATTGCACGCTTAAAGCAGATGTGACAATGTACTCTAACCCAAATTTTCCATTCGCTGCTAGTCTTTGAGTGCTCACATTTATCTCCTAGGTGCTTGGATGTTAGTCAAATAGACATATAATTACTTTACCTGCCTCTGAGTAATACATCCCAATGACACAGTACAAATGTGATTTTATCTATATCACGGTGACACTATACAAATAGTTCTGTATGTTCCTTCCCACGACTGACAGTGGCCTGATCTGTCCTCTTACAGCCAGAGTTCAATTCACAATTCCTGCACTGTTCATTTTTCTTTTGTTGAGATACATAATGTAATTTGCTGAGTAATATCGTTAGTTGCCAACGGTCTCACCAACTTGCTCATTAGAGCATGAATTACTCACTTACATCTAACAGCCTCAGTTATTCTTCCTCTACATTTTAAAGGAGCACATTATAATCTCTTCACGTTCTAATTAACTATTTGCAAAGACACTTATAAATCTTCCCCTCTCGTACTGAAACTTTTATTAGGGACGGTAAAATCTAGTATATAATTAGTTATGATGGAGGATTTAGAAGAATCTTAGGGAATGTTGCCCGTATTAATGAAAAGTGGCAGCGTTACAAGATGCTCCATTAGTCACCATGCCATTCTTGATATTTTAGTCTAACTACAATTTGTCCAGTGCATCTATTCTGCTAGGGCTCATTCACATGGACGTGAGCACATTTTGGTCTGTGAATATGCAGCTTATTCACGGACCAAAAAGCACTTATTTCCTCTGTATGTCAGCTCTTCTGCGTTTTTTTTCCTATGCATAAATACTCAGCATATTTACGTGGGCAAAAAAAATATGCATAAATAGGCAGTGAATATGCATGGTCCATGGGTATTTGCACTAGCCATTCACTTCTATGGCCTATTTTCATGTGTAACATGCACCAAAGTAGGACATGCTGTGTATTTTGTATTTTTTCAAACATCTGAAAATCTAGTGAAAAATGCGCAAACTTGAATGAACTCATTGAAATCAATGGGTTCCATTAACTGCGTGTTATGAACGTGAAAAAAAATGCATGTAATACGTGGCATTATTACGTCCATGGGAATGAGCCCTTACTCTAAAGCCATGGCTACACTGCAAATTCTGTTGTGTGAGGCTAGCCAGATACTTGTTACATGACTTGCTTAGTAGCCTGTGATACAATTGCTGCATGATTTGATGCCAGCGGCAACACCTAAGATGCCAATATGCAGCACAAACTTTGCCTATTTTTAGTTCAGATAATGGTTTAAGAGTGTGTGCAAACTTCAGATGCCTCCATGCAGTGCCAGTTTACAACATTTAGTCATCAGGGGCTTCTTCGCATAGATGTCTTATAGACTGCCTTGTGCTAATCATGGGCCTGCTAGAGTTGTGTCATGATATGTCAGCATGTGCTTCCAGCTTACTGCTGCTATTCAGTGACAGCAGAACTTTTCCACAGATGTAGGTTGATTTGGTTGGCTGTTAGGTGGATTTCTCCAGCCAGCCAATGACTGCTTGTTTGTGCACATTAATTCCAGCCCCTCCTCTCAAAGGGCACCAGTTATTCTCCTGTTTCCAGTCTGGCTTGAGATTTGCAGATATCTTTCTGTTACTTTGACTGCAACTGGTCTGACTCTTGGCTCAATACTGGTATGAACCCTGTCTGACTTTTGATTCTTAGTTTCTAGGTTTCTTAGCTTTTGTTCTCATCGGCTATATCTGAACCTTGGTTAACACATGTCAATCAGTAGTCGCACTATAACATCCTATGCCTGTGCCAGTGGTAACATACTGGGTCATCTAATGTTTGACAGTGTTTCCCTATTGCCATCTAGAGCAAGCCAGGGTCGCCCTAGGTTCCAGATGTGGGGTCGTCCTTATCAGGGTGACCACTCCGCTTATAGGTAGGGTTTCTGCGTTCAAAAGATCAGGGTAAAATTCTCCGTTATACTTGTGCTTTTGTTTAAAGAAAAATCTACATTTTTTTAAATCTGCTATCATTATGTTTGCATTTGTAGGATATTTTCATTAGTTTAGGACACATATATTTACATTATGCAGGCCATGTAATTGAAAATCTCTACACAGAAGTTATAGGTCCTCAAAGGACATTAATTTTATGCTTATGTAGGCCACATATGGATAAATCCTGTAGGATGCAAGAAGTTGGTTCTGGTACCATATCAATACATCAAGCTTGGTCCTGGTACAGAACCTTTAGACTAGGTTCATATGGGGCGGATTTGGATTTGCCATGGTTTTGCTGCGTTTTTTCCATCGTGGCTTTGCTGCACAAGAACTGCTTCTGCCGCAAAACTGCTTCAGGGCTCCTGCACACTTGCGTTTTTCTTGTGCAGTTTTTTCACGCGATATCACTGCGTTTTTTTCATGCGATTGTTAATGGGACTTTCTAATGTTAAAAACGCATCGCACAAAAATGGCAAAGCACCAACTTGCAATGCGTTTTTAACATAAGAACGCAATGATATTGCAGCGTTAAAAAAACACAAGTGGGTGTGAGCCCTAAAAGGTTCCTTTTGGCTTGCGGATTTTAGCTCGGAAAATCCGCAACCGTTTTTTTCCACAGCGCTTTTTTACTTTTGCACCATATTTAAGTGCGGATTTTGCTGTGTTCATGAAGGCTATGGGCAAAAAAGTGCTGTAGAAAATCCAAAAGAATTAACATGCTGCCTATTCTAAAACTTCACCCTTTGAGAGCAGCTTTTTGGCCAAACACATTTGCACTGCATTGCACTGCAAACGCAGCGGTTTTGTCGCAGTGCGGATATGCAACAGCAAACCGCAGCAAATCTGCACTGTGTGAACCCAGCCTGACATTTAGCTAGATTGTTATATCACCAGATTATGTAGCTGAAGCAATAACATATGCTTAATCTTTTTTGGCTTCAAATATTCCTTAGAGTTTCAATATAAAGTTTGTTGCAAATTTTTTTGTAGCATTACTTTAAAGAGATTTTGTCATAGAAAAAAATTCTATACTCACCTATTCCTCCCCCATCAGTCTACTTACCTCATCTTCTCCCTGACGATCTTCTCCTGTCTCCTGCAATCCCCCAGTTCACCTCATCTCCAGCTGGCTAATTCTTCTTCTTCCAGTGACGAAGCGTACATTCACAGGCAGTCTTCTTCCTGCCTGGCAATGTTCACTACGTCACTAGTTCACAGCCTAGCAGGGAGTGCTGAGCTATTGCAGAGACTGCGCATGGCACACAATGGCATATGCAGCTGCATCTGTGCATATGAGGAGGAGTGGCTGATGCATGCAAATGACAGTTTACATGCAAATGGCAGAATCTTAAATAACGTTTTTTCCTCGCAGTGCATTAGTTCTGGAAGCAACTCACCTTTTGTTACCATGAGGCCGGTCAGGGACCACGGGTGGCAGGTTCGCCGCGGTGTTCTGGGATGGTGTTGCGCCCACGTTCGGGTCGGTGAGCGACAGTGGCATTCTCCAGTATGCGGGCGCGGCATATGGCACGCACAGACGTCTGCGCGCGTGCCTGCCATGAGAGGCGCGCTTTACCTCTTTGAGTTATAGTGGCTGGCTGGGAGGTCCAGTCAGCCGCCGTGATTCGTCTCCGCCCAAAGGGCGGAGACTCCCAATTATAGTCTGGCAGCTGCTGATAGCAGTTGCCAGTTATTGGTTCTGTTCCCTGGGTGTCTGACTTCGCTCCTGCTCTAGTGAGAGTTACCTTGTCTCGATCCAGCTCTGCCTGTGTTCTGTGGTTTTCCTGTCGTGTTGGTTTATTCTATCGGCCTAGCCTGTCAGTACTAGTAAGGTATCTTCTGCATAGATATGGCGGTTCCTTCCTGTCCTGCCACTAGGCAGCGTAGAGTCAGTGTTTTGGTGGCCTGGACCTGTCCACCTTTGGCGCTACCTCCAGGAAGGGACATTGGCGTGGGTGAGGGTCAGGGATACGAGCGCCGGGCATACCTCTGCACACTACTAGTACTGTAACACCTGTACTCCCCACCAAGTAACAGCTGTTTGTTTTTGCACTGTTATATTTCTTCAGTAAAGACAAGTTCAAGTATCAGTCTGTGGGCCTATATGTTCTCTCCACGCCTGAGCCTCCTCACACCATTAGATACATGTAGAGGTTCATGAAATCAGGGTCGCCTATAGATGCCACGAGTAGACCAGATGTGGCAGAGGCTGCCATTCCAGTCCTCTCTGACCCAGTTGGTGAACCTGAGTTTGGCTTACATGGTCAACCCATTAGAATCGTTTGCACCTAATTAAAATTCCCTAATGAATGGCACAGTGGGAGACTTCAAATTAAAAACAGTCATTTAGTTCAATATTCTCAAGAAAATACATTATAAGCAAAGACTAATTACAACTCAGAATCCGGTCGCAGATGTTCTTTAAAAGGATGAACTGCAGAGTAGAAGGTGTTTTATATGTCGATAAATGCTAATGAGTGCTTTACATCTAGCTGTATGCGTCTGCATTTAGCTTGTGGTTTGCATGGATTGTACAGTGAAATATATTAGTGAATATCATTAGTGCTTTAGCCTAATTATAGCACTATATTTTATTGAATAGAATGTCCTCATAAAAGTCTTCACCCCTTGAGTTGGCTTCCTTTGTTGACTTCTTAGATGCACTATAACTTTCTTTTGTAAAAGTTGGGTGGCATCAAATACAATGACCAGAGGCGTCGCTTTAATCTCCTTGGCTTGGATGTTAAATCTGTACCAGGGATCCCCATGGTATATCTTGTGCCCTATGTGGTTAAAGGGCTATGGGGCTCCATCAGCAAGTACACTCTGCGAACAACTGCAGTAAGAAAGTGGAAGATTTATCACTGCAAAATTAGACAAATCTGTCCTCAAGTTTTATTAAAGGGCTTATTCGGTTAAAAAAAAAGACTGCAAAGGTCATAGAATCTATAAAAAAACAGTACTCACCTGTTCTCTGCCCCAGTAATCCATGCAACTACTGAAACCAAACAGTGGTTTACTATGGATATGACCAATTCAGTGATGAGACCCATGACGCCAGTGGGACGGCACATGACCGCTGCAGTAACTGAAGACCAGTGGGGGGACCATGGAAGCTGCAGCACTAGATCGCCAAGCAAAAGAGCAGGTGAATAGTGGTTCTTTTTGTTTCATGACATTTGTAGCTGTTTTTTTTAACTAGATACGTCCTTTAAAGTGAGTCTGTCAGCAGCTTTTCTGATGTCAAGCTGCTGACAGTTCTATGTAGGGAAAGGAGAACAGTGTTCAGACATACCTGTTTTGAGGCTACTAGTATCTGCAGCACCGATAAAAACAACTTTACACTTTAAAAATCCCTAGAGTGGCCCATTTATTGCTAGGAAAAAAAGGCTTTATCCCTTTTTCTAAGCAACATTGCCCTTCATCTTCAGGCTTGAAGGTCTTCGGATGTTCAAATCTTCACTCAGAAATATATGTGTTTCATTTTCAGCAATGAGACTGTAACAAGTGTGTAGCCCGTTACTCTAAGGGCGCGTTTACACGACAGTTTTTATGCTCAGTTTTTTGTGAGCCAAAACCAGGAGTGGAGAGAAAGTATAATGGAAAGATTTGCAGTTCTTCCATATTTTAGACCCACTCCTGGTTTTAGCTCACAAAAAACTGAACATAAAAACTCTCGTGTGAAAGTGCCCTAAGGCCTCGTTCACACGAGCGTGGTTTTAGTGGAGTATAGCCACACAAAAAAATTTGTGCCTATAATGCACTAAAAATTGCATGAACGGGCAATTTTTTATGTACAGAAGACCCAAGCTTCATGCGTGTGAAAATTGCCCATTCACTGGAGAAACGTGTTGCTTTAAAAAGGCGCAGCTGGTCCAGGAGGAGAAAGAGAAGAAGCCCAGCAGGGCTTCAGGGTTTCCCCATAGCAGGAAGAGTGAGAGCGGGGCTATGGAGGATTAACCCATAGCAGAAAGAAAGAGAGTGGAACTAAGGGAGCTCCCGCCCTCTCCCACCTCCTCCTATTGCTGAGAGCCAGCAAAGGGGAGGGAAGGGGGAGAACAACGTAACAGAGCTAAACTGTCTTCCCCTGCCTGACGGCGAGAGGGCGGAGAGGGGGCAGGAGCTCAGTGCACTAGCTCCTGGCCCATCTCCTTCCCTTGCAGAGAGGGACAGCGTATATCGGCCGGGCGTGAAACCCTGGCAGATATACGCCTGTCTGAATAAGCCCTAATGGTGGTAGATGGGTAGAGTAGCAATAGTAGATACTTAGATCACTAAAAACTAATGGAATTAAAAATGGTTTATTAAAACACTAAAAACACCAAAAAGTAAAACACATTTTGGAAACTGAATTCTCCTTCTTCAAGTATCTGATGCTTCAGGAAAGGGGACTTCAGTTCCAGAAATGCATTGTTATACTTGTTTTAATAAACCATTTTTAACTCCATTGGATCCTGTGATTTTGGGCGATCCAAGTATCGAGATATTCTCCCACTATATATGCCACTAGTGCACTACTCGGTGGTATGAATTCAGCCTCAATTAGCCACTAATGAAAACCATTAGATCTCATCACCCAGATTTACAATACACCTAAAGGCACAAAAGATATAGGTCCCTGTCTTCTACTGCTCTTCCTCAATGCTATGCAACCAGTATATATACAGTATGAACAAGGCAAATTAGCATGAACACGGCCATAGGTGATGCTGGGATCAGAGCATCCTTTAAAGTAGGTGAATGTAACTGTTTTGTGACTATTTTTTTCTTAAAAAACAACATGTAAGATATTTTTCTGCAGATTTCAGTCTGTAAGTCTTTTCAGTAATAAGATTCTATCACATATGCTGATTCAGTCCATTTGGGTGAGATTGGATAAATTAAGCATTTTGCATTCTGAATAATATAGTTTAGATTTTAAATGATTGGGTCAGCAAGTCAAGTCCAATTTCCAGAAGTTATCCAGAGCTATTAGAAAAAGTTATAAAATCTTATTTCATTGGTGGGCCAGATTGCTCCTATGACCTTTTTCCTTTCCTCTTACTCATGTAGCTCGAGCCATCAGATATGGGACACAATAAACTATGATAACTATTACATGTAAGGATTCATTCACATCAGCGTCACAGCGTCCATTGCTGATTTCCGATAGAAAACAGGAATAGGGCTGCAATAAGCGCTATTTTGTCCTGTAAATTACAGCAATATACCGGAATGCTGGCTGGAATTAGAACGGACCGCATTATAGTTAATGGGGGGGGGGGGGTTGGTTCCGTCCTAAGACGGAGCTGTTCTACCAGGGAGTGCCGCTTACCTGCTCTCAGAATGGAGCAGGAAAACTAAAGCCCCTAGTACTCATGTGAACGAGCCCTATCCTAAAAGAGAAGATACATTGCCCTATATCAAAATGAGAGAAGGGGCAGCTTAGACGGACAGCAGGTGCTGGACTGAAGAACCAGAGGCTGCCTGTTGCCTGGAACCTACAGATAAAAGAAAAAAAGTTCTCAGCGCTCAAGGATAAGGGTACAAGCTGATAAAACAATATGATGAATGATATGGTAGATGACTTACTTGATGAAGGCCAAATTACATGCCGAAACGCGTTTACCATTAAACTGTGGAACCTATTACCATTGCCGGCGGTAATTTGATACGTTAACTGGGATTTGGGGGCGTTTAGGCACGGACGCCTCCGTGAAGTAAGTCATCTACCATATCATTCATCATATTGTTTTATCAGCTTGTACCCTTATCCTTGAGCGCTGAGAACTTTTTTTCTTTTTTTCTTTTATATATATTTATTCCACCATCTATATGTTTGGAGCTCTCTCAAGCTGCTCTGCAGTATCTTCATTGCCTGCATGAATTTGGGTACACCTTTCCACCATATCAGGACAAGCATCCCTTTCTACTACTGTATCTCTCTCTGCCATAGAGATACCTATGCACGTCTGATCAGAGAGCGCCTCCTCTCTAATAACACTAACTGGAACCTACAGAGAGAGAGTGGCCACGGTACACCGCCAACCTAATGTAAGCCACTGGACTATGACAAAGATCACAAAGATTGGTGATAGAGTCATGCTCCTGACCACAGACAAGCCCAGGCCAGTAGTAGTGTCGACTCCCACCCCACCGAACCACAAGGGAGACCCGTCTCAAATCAAATATTAGGTGTGTCCACTGCTAGGGACACAATTACCATCTCTGCTCTCTGTTTAATGATATGGTGTAGAAAAAAGAATGGAGCTACCTCAGTGGGGGTCTGGTGCAGTAGTGGTGAGTAGGTCCTCTTCCCAATTAGGTATCTTGATGGTGAAGTAGCGAGAGGTATATGTATGCCATATCGGGTGCAGCCAAACCAGGAAACATTTAATCCATGGGTAGATGTATCTAAAATTGAATGGCATGAACCAAACGGCTGGGAATAAAGCACATCCCTTTAATAGACATGCACATACACAGATCTTGCCATTAAAATTTCTCAGCTTTTATTTGCTAGGGCCAGCTTTAAAAATAATGTGTTTTGAAGCAACGCAATACTACTCCAGTATTGCTAGGGACACATGCTAATTAGTAATAGAACGGTGCTAGGCGTGTGTATGACTGAGGGGAAGAAGATTATCTAGCCAGGTGAACCTAATAGGGGCGATTGCCCAAAGCCTACAACCTCATGGTGCCCCCCTACCAGCCGGTGCCCTATGTGATTGCACAAGTAGCACATAGCTAAGGTCAGTCATAATGAGCAGCACAGGAAGGTTCGGGCATTCAGAGGAAAATATCATTTTCTGGGTAGATTTTTCCATTACAAGGAAACTATCAGACGTTTAATATGGGAACATGAAAAGTATAAAGTAGTTTATAATAAGATGCATATGTTCAGCTGTTAATGCTTGAAGTCATACGCCAGATGTACTCCTCAAGACCTCTGTGCTTACGACAACACTTCCTGCTTGTGCCTTGTCTTAGTTAGCCTTCTCATAGGGACATTGTATGGCTGCACATCACAACCCATATTGGTGCATTATAGTTCCCATTATTGAAGCCAGCAGTGATGTGCATACTGATGCATAATTATAATTCTATAATGTTCTCCTTCATCTTCATCCAGGTGCAAATAAATGTATTTAATTTAGAAATATGCAAATATGCTACAGGGAAACTAATCAGTAACTCCGTCAATCGTATAATAAGTGTTTCACATAACCGTTAAATAATGGAGGAGATGTATTTTGCTTACTAATTTTACTCCCATGATGCTTATGTCGTGTCCCAGGCTTTACGGCTGAAAGCACATGGGCAGAAATTCCGCGGCGAGATTTCATGCAGAATTTCCGCCGTTGCACACTGCCATAGGATTGCATTAGTTTATGCAATCCTATGCAGACAGCTGCGATTTGACCGTGTGAAAACGTGCGCAGTAACAAGATCACGGCATGTCTTATTTCAGTGCAAGGCTCACACTGCTGCGTCATCGCTGACGCACCGACTCTGCACTGTGCACATGCGGTTGTGCGCCAGCCGGAACATCCAGTGAGCAGAATGAAGACGCCGGATAGGCAAGCCGCGGGTCACTGCAGGAGCATGGGTCGCATCCCACTATGAGAATTCTCGCAGTCGGAATCCGACCCGGCCGTTTGCATTCACCCTATGGCCACACAGCACTTTAATTACCTCCTGTAGTGTGTGTAATTGTGTTTGTGATTACTTGTGGGTCTTGTTTAATGGAGGAGTCAGGAGTATTCTGCATTGTAAAGAGTCCTTGTCAGGTCAAATGTCTGGTGTTGTGTCCAACTAACTTGTATTTGTCTGGATGTGAGACACTCTACCCTCTTGTGTCTTGTGAGTCACCCCCAAAAGCAGTCCTGAGATTTGGTAGAGGGGTTCACCCAGAATCCCACGGGCTTAGCTGGAGGGGAAGTTATATATACCAGTGCATGGGTGAAGTCAGGGGGTCTGTCTGCAGTCTGCCAGAGCCTAAGGGAGAATGAGAAAAAGGAAGAAAAAAAGCTTGTGCCTAGACTAAGAATAGGGGGGTCTAAGAAGGAGAGCCCCGGTAACCAGAGAATCTATTTCCACTTCACTGGAACAAGCATGCCCAGTGCGGGTAAGACCTCACGCATCTCGGGAGCCACCGCCATGCGGCCATTGTCAACCGTGAGTAGAACTACAGGAGTGCCAGTTTAAGTTCCCTTCATTCCTCCACAAATAACATTACCTCAGGATCACTTAAGGTTATGGAGTGTCCGAGAGAAGTCTGACAAATTGTTGCTGAAGAATCAATGTTTTCCTTGTTACCATAGAAACTGTTGATGGACTTTGTTCAAGAATTGAATAAACTTTATACCCTTGGTTTACCATAACTTCTTTGGGTCTGGACTGTTTCTATCATCGTCATCAGCATAATTAAAATAAAGGGTATTGGCGTCACGATCAACTGTCTATGTCTTTTTGCAACCGGTGAGTAGCTGAGCCAGGCTGCGGACGACTTACGGAAAAGAACAGCAGAGCCACCCGTGACAGCCATCATCTTAACCCTGCTGTCTCCCTCACCCGGTAAGGTCTGTGCCCGGTTGCTGCACTTATATGAACTTTAGACAATACAGACACTACATTATCCCCACCCCACCAGCGTTGTTATTATTAAAAAGTTAATTTTCCAAATTTTATAAACAGGTGCAGTTGTACTAAAATAACACATACTGTAGTGCTTACCCATCCTTAGTCCCAGCGATTCGGTGTTGCAGTACTGTGACAGCCACCTACTAATCAGTGTCACCGTCCAGAAGTCTGGGCATCATGACTCCCAGGATGTGATCGCTGATGCCAGGAGAACAGGCAGTTGCAAAAAAAACAACAGTCTGCACATCCAACAAATAAATTATATGTAAATTTACAAATTAAATATAAATGTACATGTAAGCGATGGCTGCAACTAATACAGTAACAGACACATAGATATTTAATATCTGCATAAAACTAAACAACTGCTTAGTTGCAAGGTTCTTAGCACACGATTTGATCAAATTATGTGGGCCCATCCACCACGTCCAGACAAACCTTAAAGGGGTTGTCTCGCCCAATCAGGAGGCTGGGATCGGCAATGGAGCGCACAGAGCCCACGGTGCACCATGGGAGAAGACCCGCGGTGCATCGTGGGTGAAGATCCTGGCGGCCATCTTGGAGAAGGAAGAAAGAAGTCGTCGCAGAGCGGGGATTCGGGTAAGTAATATATATATATTTTTATTTATTTATTTTTTTTAAACCATCCCTTTGGTTTGCCTCGCGCCGAACGGGGGGCCTATTGAAAAAAAACAAACCCGTTTCGGCGCGAGACAACCCCTTTAATGGGTAGGTACCTGACTCTATAGAACAAGAGGTATGTCACATCACTGCCAGAACACCTCCACTACTGTGGGTTCTATCCTGGACAGCTAGGGTCATGAAAGACTTCACCCCTTGAGTTGGCTTCCTTTGTTGACTTCTTAGATGCACTATAACTTCTGCACTATAACTGCTAATCTAATAGTTCCATCCTTTTTCTTCACCAGAACCACAGGAGTGTTACCATGCAGCGCGGCGCAGGGTCCCGTGGTCAGCGCGCGCCGCTCCGGCTTCGGCTCCGGCTTCCTGGGGCTGTGACGTCAGGGCTCTCCCGGTGACGTGGGGCGGCCGGTGTGCGGCGGCGTGGGCGGGTCCGCCCGTAGGGCGCCGCCCGCACCCCTTCCTCTCTCTTGTGCTGTGAGTGGGGGAGTTGGCTCCTCCCACTCTCTGCCCCTGGGCGGAGTCTTGCAGTTATAAGGCTGGCAGTGACCTGAGCTCACTGCCAGTTATTGGTTCTGTCAGCTCCTAGTTAGTTCTGTCTGCAGTTCCCTCCAGTCAGTCTGCTAGTCTGCTCGTCAGCTTCCTTTCCCTAGCTCGGTCTAGTGCTCAGCATTTTCCTGTTGGTATTTCCATCTGCCTCCTTTGTTGGCACTCTGTCCCCTGTTAGGTAGTTCCATCTTGGGTAGTCGCCAGGTCCCTAGCCAGGGTAGGGACTGCCGTCCAGTTGTCCGCCTGGGGTTAGCCAGGGTCGAGGCAAGTAGGCAGGGACAGTGGGGTGCGGGAAGTTCGGGGCACCCCACCTGGCACTCAGGGGGTCAGAGTGCAGTAACAAGGAGCTGCCCAGGGACTCTGGCTATGTCGCACAATTCCCAAACTCAACATTTGTGTTAGTAGATTCTTAACCTCTTGATACAACTTAGGTGGTATTTGTCGATATCTCACGCAGACTGGGGCCGCATCCCCTGTTGGGATCTCGTGTTGGATGACATCTGTGCACCCAAAATCATCAGCATGGTGGGCGAAGGCTGCTTGGTATTGCCATAACACCTCTTCAATCGCTTGAATTTGTTCAGCACTAAAAGCAGTTAAATCAGCTTCCATCTGTTCCAATATAACTCGGCCATTCCACTGGGGCGTCGGCGTTCTTTCTTTTTCCTTAGTTACATATAAGGTCCAGGATCTGTTGTCCATCGGGGCTAATGCTATTTTCTGTTTGGTCATTATGTCCCCTTCATGTATGTACACTTGTGCCAGTTCCACGCCAGAGGTAATGGGAATCTCCCGAGATCCCATATTGATGCACCGCACTGGGACTCTTCCGTTACGAACTACAGCTAGCGTTCGAGCTACTAGAGCTTCCTGTCCCAATTCCCCAAGGCCCACGGGCTCTATCACGAATTCAATCCCTTCCAGGCGCCAGCTGGTCCCAACTGGCAAGGTCAGAGTTGTTTCATGCCGGGGAGGGGGTGTGAGACCCACTTTGCCAGGGACTTTAATGACCCCTACTGCTCGATGCCCTGGTACGCTCTTCTGTGTGCCACATACTCTTATCAATTGCTGAAGAGCTTATCAGGTTGGATGGTGAGGGGTCAGTTGTTTCCAATATCCAGGCCCATTTTTAGCAAACATTATCTGATCCAAATCCCGCAGGATATTCATACCCAGAATTACAGGAACGTCTTCTTTAAAGGACTCACGTACAATAATAATACCTTTCTTGCCCACTTCCTGACCGCATATCTGCACTTTCATCCATGCCACTCCCGATACAGGAATGGGTAGCTGGTTTGCAGTGGTGAGCTTGACTACTGTCTCTCTGTCGGGTCGAATCAGCGATTGGAAGTATCGATTAAAGAAGGCTTCTGGCATGGTCGTCACTTGTGAACCCGTGTCCACGAGGCAGTCAACTTCCTGCCCTTCAAATTTTACGCAAAGTGTTGGGCATTCGGCAACCAGATGTTCGGAGCATTATTTGGTGGGTTCTCTTCCCTCCTCTCCGACAGTATGCTCCCTTACTTTGGGAGATGATAGTTTAACGGCCTCTCTGGATGATGGACCTCTGTGCTTTGACAGTCTCGTGCCCATCGGTCAGTATTATGGGGAGGTGGCAAATAAGAGTCTCTCCCTGCCGAAGATGGGACAAGAGGATAACGAGGCCTATCATAAGAGGGTCTTCTGGTTCAATGTTGTTCCTCCATTGTTGCTCGGGCTTGTTTCATTTCCTCTGCCATAGCATCTATAGTGTTTTTGCAATTCCTGGACCCTTCTTTCTAAGATCTTTTCTTTCTCCGTAGTGTGAGGCGGTTCAAGGACTTGGGTCCGTATAGCATAGGGACCAAAACTATCATCTTTATTCCTGGCTACGGCTTCTGATAGCAGCTGATGAAACTTCAAGGAGGGATCAATTAGGTTCCGTTCTTCTCTCCCGGCTAGTTCAAGTTAATTAGACCTGCATCTGGTAGCTGAGGTAGTGGCTGGTGATTGACAGTTCTGTCAGCCAATCAGTTCCTTCCCACTTCCTATATAACCTAGCTCTTCCTGGCTGGGAGTTGCTGGTTATTTTCAGTGTATTACTGATCTAGTCAGCCTGTTTAGTGCGCCTGTCTGGGCTCTTCCTGCAGTGTTCTGGTTTGTCCTCTATGTTTCAGTTTCTGTGTCCTCGTCTTTTGTTTCTGTGTCCCTGGTTTCCTGTACTCTGTCCCTGATTTTTTTTGTACTTTGATGACATTAGACCTTTCCTTGCAGAAGAAGTGGGGTCGTCCCTTTTGGGATGGTTGCCCGCTGCAAGGTAGGTTATGTCTGAGGGGTTCAGAGTACCCCGCTGTGATCGCTACTAGAGATGAGCGAACGTACTCGTCCGAGCTTGATACTCGTTCGAGTATTAGCGTGTTCGAGATGCTCGTTACTCGTGACGAGTACCACGCGATGTTCGAGTTACTTTCACTTTCATCTCTGAGACGTTAGCGCGCTTTTCTGGCCAATAGAAAGACAGGGAAGGCATTACAACTTCCCCCTGCGACGTTCAAGTCCTATACCACCCCCCTGCAGTGAGTGGCTGGCGAGATCAGGTGTCACCCGAGTATGAAAATCGGCCCCTCCCGCGGCTCGCCACAGATGCATTCTGACATAGAGGAGGGAAAGTGCTGTTGGTGCCGGAGCTGCTATAGGGAGAGTGTTAGGAGTATTTTAGGCTTCAAGAACCCCAACGGTCCTTCTTAGGGCCACATCTAACCGTGTGCAGTAGTGTGGAGGCTGCTTTTTGCAGTGTTGCACTTTTTTTTTTTTTTGTATATCGGCCGTGCAGAGCATTGCGCCCTGCAGTAATTATACATAGTGCAGGCCAGTAGTGGTGAGGCAGGGACAGAAGACATATATTTATTGAATATAGGCAGTGGGCCTTTCCAAAAAAATTTGGGGAAAAAAATCTATTTGGGCTGCCTGTGACTGTCCTCAGTGTACTGGGTCTGTGCTGGGTGTAGTTGTCCTCCTAATTCATACGCAGCCAGCTAAGTGTTACAGCAGGCTTGCGCAAAATTATTTCCTGGCTCTGTGTTGGCTGTTAAATCACCGCTGTATTCCAGTCCACAGTGCAACAGTCTGCAGTTATTTTACATACTCCAGGGCCAGTAGTGGTGACGCAGGGACAGAGGACATATTTAGTGAATATAGGCAGTGGGCCTTTCCAAAAACATTTGGGGAAAAAAATCTATTTGGGCTGCCTGTGACTGTCCTCAGTGTACTGGGTCTGTGCTGGGTGTAGTTGTCCTCCTAATTCATACGCAGCCAGCTAAGTGTTACAGCAGGCTTGCGCAAAATTATTTCCTGGCTCTGCTGTGCGTTCGGTAAGCGAAGTCAGCCTCCAACCACAGGCCAATAAGCGGCACATTTAATTACAGCGTTCTGTTTCTGCACTACTGGTAATACACCATGCTGAGGGGTAGGGGTAGGCCTAGAGGACGTGGACGCGGGCGAGGACGCGGAGGCCCAAGTCAGGGTGTGGGCACAGGCCGAGCCAGTGCGGTGGCCAGTGGTAGAGGCAGGGCCAGACCGAATAATCCACCAACTGTTTCCCAAAGCGCCCCCTCGCGCCATGCCACCCTGCAGAGGTCAAGGTGCTCTACGGTGTGGCAGTTTTTCACAGAGACGCCTGACGACCGACGAACAGTGGTGTGCAACCTTTGTCGCGCCAAGATCAGCTGGGGAGCCACCACCACCAGCATGCGCAGGCATATGATGGCCACAAGGTGGGACGAAGGCCATTCACCGCCTCCGGTTTGCACCACTGCCTCTCCCCCTGTGCCCCAACCTGCCACTGAGATCCAACCCCCCTCTGAGGACACGCACTACCGTCTCCTGGCCTGCACCCACACCCTCACCTCCGCTGTCCTCGGCCCCATCCAGCAATGTCTCTCAGCGCAGCGTCCAGACGTCGCTAGCGCCACTGTTTGAGCGCAAGCGCAAGTACGCCGCCACGCACCCGCACGCTCAAGCGTTAAACATGCACATTGCCAAATTGATCAGCCTGGAGATGCTGCCGTATAGGCTTGTGGAAACGGAGGCTTTCAAAAGCATGATGGCGGCGGCGGCCCCGCGCTACTCGGTTCCCAGTTGCCACTACTTTTCCCGATGTGCCATCCCAGCCCTGCACGACCACGTCTCCCGCAACATTGTACGCGCCCTCACCAACGCGGTTACTGCCAAGGTCCACTTAACAACGGACACGTGGACAAGCACAGGCGGGCAGGGCCACTATATCTCCCTGACGGCACATTGGGTGAATTTAGTGGAGGCTGGGACAGAGTCAGAGCCTGGGACCGCTCACGTCCTACCCACCCCCAGAATTGCAGGCCCCAGCTCGGTGCTGGTATCTGCGGCGGTGTATGCTTCCTCCACTAAACCACCCTCCTCCTCCTCCTCCAACGCAACCTCTGTCTCGCAATCAAGATGTGTCAGCAGCAGCAGCACGTCGCCAGCAGTCGGTGTCGCGCGGCGTGGCAGCACAGCGGTGGGCAAGCGTCAGCAGGCCGTGCTGAAACTACTCAGCTTAGGAGAGAAGAGGCACACGGCCCACGAACTGCTGCAGGGTCTGACAGAGCAGACCGACCGCTGGCTTGCGCCGCTGAGCCTCCAACCGGGCATGGTCGTGTGTGACAACGGCCGTAACCTGGTGGAGGCTCTGCAGCTCGGCAGCCTCACGCACGTGCCATGCCTGGCCCATGTCTTTAATTTGGTGGTTCAGCGCTTTCTGAAAAGCTACCCACACTTGTCATACCTGCTCGGAAAGGTGCGCCGGGTCAGCGCACATTTCCGCAACTCCAAGACGGACGCTGCCACCCTGTGGACCCTGCAACATCGGTTTAATCTGCCAGTGCACCGACTGCTGTGCGACGTGCCCACACGGTGGAACTCTACGCTCCACATGTTGGCCAGGCTCTATGAGCAGCGTAGAGCTATAGTGGAATACCAACTCCAACATGGGCGGCGTAGTGGGAGTCAGCCTCCTCAATTCTTTACAGAAGAGTGGGCCTGGTTGGCAGACATCTGCCAGGTCCTTGGAAACTTTGAGGAGTCTACCCAGATGGTGAGCGGGGATGCTGCAATCATTAGCGTCACCATTCCTCTGCTATGCCTCTTGAGAAGTTCCCTGCAAAGCATAAAGGCAGACGCTTTGCACTCGGAAACGGAGGCGTGGGAAGACAGTATGTCGCTGGATAGTCAGAGCACCCTCATGTCTATATCTCAGCGCGTTGAGGAGGAGGAGGAGGGGGAAGAGCATGAGGAGCAGGGGGAAGAGACAGCTTGGGCCACTGCTGAGGGTACACATGCTGCTTGCCTGTCATCCTTTCAGCGTGTATGGCCGGAGGAGGAGGACGAGGAGGAGGAGGATCCTGAAAGTGATCTTCCTAGTGAGGACAGCCATGTGTTGCGTACAGGTACCCTGGCACACATGGCTGACTTCATGTTAGGATGCCTTTCTCGTGACCCTCGCGTTACACGCATTCTGGCCACTACGGATTACTGGGTGTACACACTGCTCGACCCACGGTTTAAGGAGAACCTTTCCACTCTCATTCCCGAAGAGGAAAGGGGTTCGAGAGTGATGCTATACCACAGGACCCTGGCGGACAAGCTGATGGTAAAATTCCCATCCGACAGCGCTAGTGGCAGAAGGCGCAGTTCCGAGGGCCAGGTAGCAGGGGAGGCGCGGAGATCAGGCAGCATGTACAGCACAGGCAGGGGGACACTTTCTAAGGCCTTTGACAGCTTTCTGGCTCCCCAGCAAGACTGTGTCACCGCTCCCCAGTCAAGGCTGAGTCGGCGGGAGCACTGTAAAAGGATGGTGAGGGAGTACGTAGCCGATCGCACGACCGTCCTCGGTGACGCCTCTGCCCCCTACAACTACTGGGTGTCGAAGCTGGACACGTGGCCTGAACTCGCGCTGTATGCCCTGGAGGTGCTTGCTTGTCCTGCGGCTAGCGTCTTGTCAGAGAGGGTGTTTAGTGCGGCTGGGGGAATCATCACGGATAAGCGTACCCGCCTGTCAACCGACAGTGCCGACAGGCTTACACTCATCAAGATGAACAAAGCCTGGATTTCCCCAGACTTCTCTTCTTCACCAGCGGACAGCAGCGATACCTAAGCAATACGTAGGCTGCACCCGCGGATGGAAGCATCGTTCTCTATCACCATCAAAAACGGGGACATTTTTGCTTCATCAATCTGTGTATAATATTCCTCCTCCTCCTCCTGCTCCTCCTCCTGAAACCTCACATAATCACGCCGAACGGGCAATTTTTCTTAGGGCCACAAGGCTCAGTCATATAATTTTTCTAAACAATTTTTATACGTTTCAATGCTCATTAAAGCGTTGAAACTTGCACCTGAACCAATTTTTATTTTAACTGGGCTGCCTCCAGGACTAGTTACCAATTAAGCCACATTAACCAAAGCGATTAATGGGTTTCACCTGCCCTCTTGGTTGGGCATGGACAATTTTTCTGAGGTACATTAGTACTGTTGGTACACCAATTTTTGGGGGCCCTCGTCTACAGTGTAATCCAATTAATTTTTAGCCCACCTGCATTACAGCTGACGTTACATCAGCTGTGTTGGGCACTGCAATGGGATATATTTATGTACCGCCGGTGGGTTCTAGAGAGCCACCCATGCTGTCGGTCCACATGGAGTTGTAACTGCATGTGTCCACTTCTAAAGAACCCCAGTCTGACTGGGGCATGCAGTGTGGGCCGAAGCCCACCTGCATTTAATCGGACGTTACCTCAGCTGTGATGGGCACTGCAATGGGATACATTAATGGACAGCCGGTGGGTTCCAGGGAGCCACCCATGCTGTGGGTGCACACGGAATTCCCATTGCGGAGTTGTACCTGCCTGTGACTATTTATAAAAAAACGCGGTCTGACTGGGGCATGCAGACACCTTGACAGAATGAATAGTGTGAGGCACATAGGTTCCCCATTGCTATGCCCACGTGTGCAGCTCCTGATGGCGGTGGCACAGGATTATATTTCTCATTGCTTCTGTACAGCATTGTGGGCTATCGCCCCGCCCCTTTTAAAGACGGTCGCTGCCTAGCCGTGCCAACCCTCTGCAGTGTGTGCCTGCGGTTCCTCCTCATGGCAGACGCACTTATAAATAGACATGAGGGTGGTGTGGCATGAGGGCAGCTGAAGGCTGGGCAGGGACAGTTTGGTGTGCACTGTGGACACTGGGTCGTGCGGGGGGGGGGGGGGGTTGGTCAGCATGTAACCCAGGAGAAGTGGCAGCGGAGTGTCATGCAGGCAGTGATTGTGCTTTGTTGGAGGTAGTGTGGTGCTTAGCTAAGGTATGCATTGCTAATGAGGGCTTTTCAGAAGTAGAAGTTGTTGGGGGGGGCACTCTTGCCGCTATTGTGGCTTGATAGTGGGACCTGGGAACTTGAGATGCAGCCCAACATGTAGCCCCTTGCCTGCCCTATCCGTTGCTGTGTCGTTCCCATCACTTTCTTGAATTGCCCCGATTTTCACAAATGGAAACCTTAGCGAGCATCGGCGATATACTAAAATGCTCGAGTCGCCCATTGACTTCAATGGGGTTCGTTACTCGAAACGAACCCTCGAGCATCGCGATAATTTCATCCCGAGTAACGAGCACCCGAGCATTTTGGTGCTCGCTCATCTCTAATCGCTACCTCTGTCTGTCCGCTTCTGCATCTAACCACTTGTCTATCAAGCCTACATATCAATCCTGACTGCTTAGGTACCAAATCCCCACGGGGTTTTCTTGGCAGTCCAGGATGAACCTAACAAGGTGTCTATAAAGCGGGCATCCATTAAGTTTGTGTAGATGCGGCAGATGGGCCCACATAACATGATAAAATTATGCGCTAATAACCATACTTTTTTATGCAGTTAGTATAAACAACAGTTTTGCAGTAAACTCCTGATTTCCACTGTTATCCGGAAGAATCGCAGGGCTGAAAGGCTGCATCGCCGATGCCAAGGACAAATAAGTTCTGCTGTATTTATTAGTTTTTCAAATTTAAAAAAATGTACAAGTATAATGGGATCACTCCTTTAACCCCTTCCTGCCCTACCCTAACAGGGATGTCATAAGTAATCTTTTTGCTGCTATAGACCACTTGAGATAGTACTGTCTTCAATGCCCTTACTGTTTCTCAACTCCAGTCCTCAAGTACCCCCTAAAGGACATGTTTTGGGGATTTCCTTAGTATTTCCCAGGTACATAATTATTTGTCAGTGCCTCATGTGTTCTCTTTATGCAGCCATAAACTTATTTACTGCTCTAGATCGTAAACAATAGCCATATTGAAGCCTTCTCTACTCTAGACAAGAGACATTATCCATCTGCCATGGAAATTAAAACTTGTTTTTCAGAGAGCTAACCGCAATAATGGTTTTTACTTCAGTCGTTATTAACCCCTTAAAGGGGTTCTTTAATTAGAAAACAAAAAATCAATACTTACCTATTCATCCCCTGTCAGTCTTCTTACCGCATCTTCTCCCCACCGATCTTCTCCTGTCTCCCCCCGGGTCACCTTATTGCAAGCCGGCAGCTTCTTCTTCTTCCAGGGACGAAGCGTCTATTCTCTGCAGTCTCCTTCCTGCACGGCAATGTACGCTACGTGACTAGTGTAGCGTTCACAGCCTAGCAGGGAGTGCCGAGATATTGCCGAGACTGCGCATGCGCGCTGTCTCTCTGAAATGGTATATGAACACCTGCGGTGAGACAATGCGCATGCGCACTCTTGGCAACAGATCGGCATTCCTTCCTAGGCAGTGACCGTTATGTCACCAGTAACGTAACCTGCACTGACCTGCCGGAAGAAGACAGCAGAGAATGGACGCATCATAACAAAAGGAGGATCCAGACGGCTGGAGGTGAGGTGACCCAGGGGACTGAAGATGATCAACGAGGAGAAGATGGGATAAGAATAGTTCCTAAGGAGGAATAGGTAAGTATTGAGGTTTTCTGTTTTTCTTTTTTAAATGACAAAACCCCTTTAAGGCCTCATGTTCACGGGGAAAATCAGGCCCGCCGCGGATTCTTCATGCAGAATCCCGCAGTGGGTCCCTCCTTTTCCGTGGACATGAGGCCTGAAAGTAAAAATTAGTCACCTGTCTGCACACTGCGAATCTGCCCTCCATCGCGGCCGGATCTTCTTTTTTCGGCCCAGCGGATGTGCTTGGCACGCCAGCAGTGTGCCGCGCGCTCTGTTTCTTTTTTTCACTCCCTGTCTCCCACGCCGGAGAGCAGGAATTCAGCTGGGGGTGTGCCGCAGATCCGGACGGCTTCTATAGGCTTCAATAGAAGCCTGCGGGAGACCTGCACTAAAATGGAGCATGCTGCGGGTGTTTTCCCGGACACCCTATCCGCGCCTCAGGGGAAAATGACATCTGCAGCTATTTAATTACCTGCGGGTGTCCAATGCATCCCTATGGGGCGCGGATTGCGCGTGTAGGTGGCCCGGTGCGGATCTGTCCCCGTGGACATGAGGCCAAAGAACACAGCCTATTTTGGTGGTATGGAAGCGACTATTTTTTTTGTTGATTTTCATCTCCACTTTTAAAAAGCCATACCTTTTTTCTTATTTTTCCGTTGACATGGCCATATGAGGGCTTGTTTTCGCATGGCAAATTGTAGTTTTTACTGCTACCGGTTTTGGGTACATATAATGTATTGTAAAACTTTTATTAATTTTTTTGAAGAGCAGGCAGAGAAAATATCAATTCTGCCGTTGTCTTTTTGTTTTTTACAGCGTTAATCATGCAGCATAAGTGACAAGGCATTTTTTTTTTGCAGGGTAGTATGATTACAACAAAAAAATCAAATTTTTTTAGGTTTTGCACCATAAAAATCTTTTACTTTAATATATTTTTTTACATTCTTGACTTCAAAGTCCCATAACTTCAGTACTTTTCCAAGGACTGAGCTCTGTGAGGGCTTGATTTTTTTTTTTTTTTGCATGACTAGCAGAGGGGAGAGTATGCAAAAAAGACTTTTTTAAACATGAATTTGCACATTGTTTTCTTATGTCCCTATAGGAACCTTGAACCAGAAAAACTATATTTACCATAATAATACATTGTAGTACTTCTGTACTGTAATGCATTATCACTCACAATAGTGATCACAGGCCAAAACAGCCTTGGACATCGTAGTCTGGTGTACAGTTGCCATGGCAACCCATTGATTAGCCCTCCACGATTATATAGTGGAAGGCCGATGACATCACGGAAGGAGAACACTTCCTCTGAGAGCCCATTACATGCTGCGATCTACATTGATCCCGCCTCCCACTGCGGGATGGTGCAGGTTCACTTTTGAGCGCATGCCATCCACAGGACATAAGTTTACAACCTGTTACATTAAAATGCAGTTCATTCTGTTGTCATGTTATAGAGCAGGAGGAGTAGAGCAGATTGATATATAGTTTTATGGGGAAAGATTCAGTAGAACTTGTATTATATTCAATTACATCGCTGCTCATTCTAAGCTTCGAAGTCCAGTGGGCGGAGCCATCAGTGATTGGTGGCTACCTCCTTAGCTAGTTATACGCAGCTGTCAATCACTGATAGGACTGCCCATTGGATGTATGTACGCAAAGTCAGCAGAACCTGCAAAAACAGCCCGGTGCAGTATCACGTGACCAGGTATTGGGTCTACATCAGGAAGCTAAATTGTACAGGAAGATGCATTTTGAAAATGGTTTGATTGCTCCAACTGTTACATTGTGCTAATATTGTGCTAAGTTGGGAACCTCTTTCAATGCACTGCTCTCTGATCACAGGAGACCAACCGGAGAAGAAAACATCAAGAAACAAACTTATACAAAATTACACTAAAATGTTGAGTTCTCTTTTGCTACATGTTTCTCCGTGGCACAGAGAATAAAGAACCTCCCAATGAGAAGAATATAAGTTTGCGACGCTCCAGCGCGGTCACAATGTTGACACATATTCAATAATTTATTCCTGTGTTTTGCTCTTGTTCAAGACCTTTCAAAAGATTACTAGAGACAAAACATGGAGTAATTACTATGACATGCTGGAAACTGTTGGGTTTCATGTACAGGTCACCCCCAAATCTCCTTCCCGGTTCTTATTTATCCTTTCAGATTAAAACACAGCGGGTGGTAAGAAGAAAATCAATAAAGCTGATTTTTCATAGTCAAAGTTCACATACATGGGAGGGAAGAGATAAAAGAAGAGCATAAAAGCAAACAGAAAAAAAAGTAAATAGATTGTAATTTACAGAGGATGCGGTTATAGCAGCTCTGGGGGGAAAATGAGGCAGCTAATCACAGGAATCAGTACAGCAGAACTGATGCTTCATCCACAGGAATTGACAGATAAAATGAGCCCTTCACTCTTCAAAGAACACTGGATGGTACACACACTTTTATGTGCTGTCAAGCAATAAAGGCTATAATAGACTGATGGCTGAATGCATACAGTAGGGTTGATGGAAACCTGTGCCAGTTAACGCCTTCATTGCCTATAGCCAATATGAGTAGGGTGGTGCCTTGGCTTAAAAGTTTCATTCGTTCCGTGACGGAGCTCTTAGGGTGGCTTCACACTGGCGTTGGAATCGAGCGCTTCCTCTGCGTTGCGATTCTGCGAAAGACTGCAAGATTATGAACCCTATGGTTCCTTATAGCTAACGTCACATCTGCGATCTTGTGATGCTTGGATCCTGCGATGTCTACAAATCGCGGCAGGTCTATACTTTTAGCAATCTCACCCATTGTTTCCATATGAAATCAATGGGGAAGGATCGTGATCCTCTGCCACTGCTGTGACAGGAGACAGCAGTGGCAGGGGACTCCCTGCGATGAGGATTTTCGTGTGGAGGGCAGAGGGTCGTGAAACATAAGCCCTACCCCGAAAATAATCCATAACTGTGAGAAAAAAAAATGAATACATCACCTTAGTAGCGCTGTCATCTCCGGCATGTCTTCTTGCATGTCCCCGCACTTTTCTTCTCTTCTGGCCGGGGATTTTCCCCTGTCTTCTGAAAGTGCTGCATCTGATTGGCTGAGCTCTGTGCCCAATGAGAGGCAGTGCTCAGCATTGAATGACAGATCTCACTTTTGTAAAGAGTCGGGGACAAATGTCATCATAATATCACCAGTGCAGATATTGGGTTCTTGGTAGTAAATGGTTCCCATTCAGTGACCGCAAGAAGACACCCTGACAGACAGGAGTAGGGGCTAACAAGGACCAGAGAGAGCTGGAGATGTGGCTGTATTTGAGGGGGTTCTGCAGTTCATCCCTGTAACATGGTATGGACAGAGCTGTGACAAATAAAAGACTACCAGGCAGTCAGCAAAGGAGTACCGCGGCTCACTGTACCCATAAAGCTGCACACAGAGCAGCCGACTTGTCCCCATTGATAAAATGCCAGACCGTGAAGAAATGCTCAAAATAGGATGTAACACACATATACAGAATGAATCGTGTGAATGGACGATTTCCCGCTATCAAGTACCGAGCTTAATTAGCAATGAAATCATCCAATCACATGAATGAAAGCTGCAGAAAAAAGTGAGAGAGCTAGAGAAATGAAGGACAGCCCCACAGGGCTTCCATTCATCGCTGGGGACTCCCTTCATCTCAGCAGGGATGGAGGGATTCCCCTGCAGGGCAGATAGAGGGATTCCCCCATAGCGGGGAGAGAGGGTTTTTGTTTCATGTTTTTTTTTTGCACGGCTAAAATTCCTTTATCTGATTGTTAGGAGGCTGGCCTTCTTGTAACATTAATTTACATCTCTGCACACTCTGAGCTGAACAGGCCAGTGGGCGGAGATGTCAGTGAGTGACAGTTACCCCTGTACGTACAGTCATACACAGCTGTCAGTCACTGATAAGACCGCACATAAAACTATATATCAATCTACTTGGCTCCTTCTGCTTTATAACATGTTGCCTGCAGTTTGGAGAGCATGTTTGAGCCGACAGATTCCCTTTAAACAAGTAGTCAGGAGGGACCTGAGAAGGAGGTTGCATAGGCAGAGCAATTTAAAGCGACCTTCCAGGCCTGGAGAAACACAAATGGCCGTACCAGCTTCTCTGACCAAGTGATGCACACTGTACATTGTATAAATAATTAATATAAAACACTACACCTGCTTTGATTAACAGTGCTGTCCACATGAGCAGTATTGACCAGTCAGAGCAGCATGCTATGTCTTAGGCCTCCTTCACATGTGCGTATGTGTTTTTATGGTCACCTGCATGCGTCGTTGAATTGTGTGATTGAAGAAAAGAAGCGATCTTGTCCATTCACATAACTGGGTGCGAAAAAATATGCCGTAGCCAGGATATCCCTCGCTCGGCATAAATCCTCGAAATGACCTTTAATGCCTAAATAGAGGCACCTGTAAACTTTTTCTTGCTTTGAACGCTGCTAAACTCCCTTCTATTTTTTCCAGAATACATTGGAGTCTATGGGAGCCACCGGCGTATTCAAGCCGCAAGACAGAACCAGAACTATATTTTCCGGCCTCAGAATGAATGTGCTATCCCCCCCCCCCCCCTCCCCCGGGCAATTGTTCGCTGTGCAAAATCACCCATGTGAACAAATACATTGAAATCCAATGCCTCAGATGGTCGCGATTTTCAGGCGGCGTGAAAACGCGGCTAAATAGCCATGTAAAAACGCTTGAGTGAATAAAGCCCTAGGCCGGCTTCAGACGACCGTAGATCGACCGGGTTTTCACGCCCGGCCAATATATGCTGTCCCTCTCTGTAGGGGGAGGAGGCTGGAAAAGTGCACTGAGCTCCCGCCCCCTCTACGCCCCTCGCCACTATTTGCAATGGAAGGGGGCAGAGCTAAGTTCCAGCACATAGCTCCGCCCTGTACCGCCCCCTCCCAAATAGTGGCAAGGGGCGGAGAGGGTGCTCTGCTCCAGGCTCTTCCAGCTTCCTCCCCCTGCAGAGAGGGACACTCAAGCGTGAAAACCCAGCCGATATACGGTCGTCTGAATGAGCCTATTGACTGTTGATGCATACTATGCACGGTGTGCATCAGGTAGTCAGAGCAGCTGCCTGACTATCTTTGTTTCTCCAGGACCGGAGGGTTGCTTTAATCCTCTAATGTCTGGCTAAGGCCGGTTTCGCATCGGGCAATAAAATTGCACGATGTGAGAGTGAGTAAAACCGCAGAATTATGAAACCAATGATTTTCAATGGTTTCCTTCACAATTGCGATGTTTTCACTCATGCGATACTGCAATAAAAAAAAATCGCAGCATCTTCCATCTTTCAGCGTTTTATGTTTGTTTTTTGTTTTTTATCATATCCCATGGAGCCTCCTTTTTATTGCATCACAACGCACGAACTTGCGATTTTCGTGCAATGCGTTTCTAATATTAAAAAGTCCTATTGTCTTTTGCGCTGAAAAATCATGGTCAAAATCTCAAGCGGCAGTGGTGTTTTTGCAAGATGAAAAAGCAGTGCTGATGCTCAAAGATTGCGGGAACAGAAATGCGATTTTGCCACTATTTTCTTGCAATAATATCGCGATCGCCTGTGTGAAACTACCCTAAGGTCGCATGCAGACGGCCGGGTCGGATCCGGCTGCGAGAATTCTCGCAGCGGGACCCGACCCGAGCCCCTGCAGAGAGCAGCATGGCACTCACCCACTCCCGCAGCTCCGGATCTTTCATGTGTCGGCATGTGCAGACCGGAGCCGGCACATGAAAATAGAACATGAAAATAGAGCATGCCGCGATTTGTTTTTTGTGCGTGATTTCTCGCAGACAAATCGCGGCTGTCTGCTTAGGATTTCGTATTGTAATGCAATCCTATGCAGGCGTATACGGGCAGAAATTCTGCGGGAAATCCCTCCGCGGAATTTCCGCCCGTGTGCAAGGCAACCATGATAAGGAACTTTGCAAGAGGGGTTGAGCCCTTTCGGACCTTTTGTGTGTCAAGCACCAGGTGTGACTGTAGTCATTGTCCTGTCTGTACAAACCCCTGAAAATGTAGTGTACAGAAGATGATGTGCATATGTTGTGTATTGAATATGATGTGTATTGCACTTCTGCAGCACTGAATGGGTTACTGTCTGAGTTATGTCTGGAAAAGTATCTATTAGTGTGTCATGTGACTTTACTTTATATATGTGGATGCAAGGTGCATAAGTAATAGTTGTTGTTGTTGTTGGTCTGACTGAAGAGGAGCTGCCCTACACACAAGCACCTTCAGTCTGTGTGGGGGTGAATATGGAAGAGGCTGAGAGGATAGCTTGTGAGGGTTATGGACCCCTTCTTCTTCCCTACCTGGAGAATTACGAGAGAGGGAAGCCGCAAGTAATTGTGAGTTCCTACCGTGCAGCACTAAAGTGTATGTTTCTGCTCCGTGAGTGTGTACCGGTAGAGAGTTGTCGAGTGATCGTGAAAGGTGTCTGGGTGTTCTTCTACACTAAGTGTATTGCAGGTGGATGTCAATTGTTACTGGACTGTTACAAGTTGTGTTACCAGGAAACAGCTTTACCAACTGTTCCCGGTTCTGCCTTTAAACTTCAACTCTGTATTTGTGGACTCTTTATTCCATCATCTAGAATTCACCGCGGAATAAGAAATGGTGGCGTCACCCGTGACAAAAAGACTAAGGTACACCACCAGTGGGTTTCCCTTTTAAAATAGTCTGCCCTCGCCCCTTGTACGTGTCCCCGGTTACCCTCCGGGTGTGAGACAGTAGAGCCACTGTGACAAGTGAACTACTCTACCCCCGCTGTCTCCTAGGCTGGGGCCTGCTCCTCGGACACTGCAAAAATAAATATGTAAATTTACATATTTATGTACTCGATCGATCTATCCATCTCCTGTGCATGTCCAGGGTTGTTCAAATATTTTTTTTCCAATATGCAGGTAGGGTTTAAAAATAATAAAAGAGCCTATACTAACCAGCTCCAACCCCGTCACTCCAGTGTTCATTTCCCATTATTTTGGCTGGCACTGTTTACATCCTGGAGTCTGTGATGTTCCGTAAATAGGCTGACTATTGTAGATTGCAGTGATGCACTCTGGTTGGCTGCAGTGGTCAGCCTGTATATAGAATGTTGTTGACTGCAGAATATAAACCTAGCCAGCGACGAGAACAGGAGATGCAGCGTTGGTCCGAAGTTGGTAAGTATAGGCTCTTTTCTTTTTCAGCATTGCCTGCAGATTACAAATAAATAGGAGGTGTTTCTCAGAAAATGCTGTACATGTGCAACCGCCATGAAAACCGAGTCTTCTCAGGTCTTAATAGATCATAACTTGACAGTCAATAATACACCGCAGTACATAAGTATTACAGTGTATTTTAGAATTAATCACAACGTTAAAGACCATTAGTGTTAAGTAAAAAAAAAGTTTAAGAAATGTTCAAAAAGTTGAAAAGAGAAACCTCCTTCCCCATTTCCTGTTTATGATAATAAAAATATAAATATTTATATTTTTATCACATGCTGCTCGGGGGTAGTGTGTGCACTGCATGATGACATTTGTTTGGCTCTGCTAGGGTAACATTGGTGCTACTTGGTGGTATTTGGCACTGCATGGTATGACACAGATCTGTGGCGATTTTTGAAATTGACATTTCGGAATAACCGCAGGATGGACTGCTTCCATTGACTGCAATGGAAGTTGTCCATGCGAATCTCGCATAAAAATAAAGCATGCTGCAATTCTTCCTCTGCGAGCGGAAATTGCAAAGATCATTTTACATTGCATGTTATGGACGGACATGGCTGTGGAATTCGCTGCAAAAATCCGTCCGCGTGCATTGGGTCTTAGTATAGCATGCATTGCTGTATGGATGATGCGTATGATGACTAGCACAGGGAATATCTGATCAAGTGCAGGAATCTGCACCTCTTCTCATGGCATAAGAAGGTCACTATGGAATGATTTGTAACAAGGGGTTAAAGCTCGAGTTTTATTTTTTGCTGTAAAAAGTGACTGGCTAAGTGCTCATTAATGATTCATAACAGAAAATATAGTCTAATCATGACAGAGAAGTAATGTAGGCTGCAAGCTTCCTAATATAAAAGCAATCTACTGCGGCTCGTAACAAAATACAGGTCTGCGGTTCTCCATTTGTTGTTAAACCTCGAGCCCCAGCATGAAATAATCTGCAGCTTTCATGTCATGCTGGGACTTGTAGTTGGTTGTGCTAGCCGTATATTAAGCCCTCATGTACATGGCTATATTTAGGATTTCTTTATGGCGCCATTCAGCACCTTCGTGTAAATTCACGAGAAAATAATTGGGAGAATAAGACAGCAGTCATGTTGCATCCCACAGAGACATTGTGGTATGGGAAGTGTCTATGGGTCAGCAATACAAACCCATTGATACTAGTGCAGTTGTAGAGGGTTCGCCCACAGCCTTGACAAGTGCAGGAACCCCGATATAGAACTCATTATTACTCATTATTTACATAACCGTATTTAGCCGCATTAAAAAAATCGCCCAAAGATCGCGACCATCCGAGGCTATAGATTCCAATGTATTCATTCAGAACAACAGTTTGGGCCATGTAAAAAAAAAACGCATTGGGTAAAATTGCAGATACACGACTGTTTCCAATTTTATATGCCCAGTGAAAAGATAGGTCTTGTGTTTCCCTTAAGCCCTGCACAACTGCCAATCGTAAATTTACATCGCTGCTTGCTGGGCTCTGTGCAGCAGCGATGTAATTTTATGTTCCTCACTCCGCCGGCAATCCCATGCCCCAGTGCAGATGAAACACCCAAAATAGGGTGTTAATAGCGTGTGATTCAAGTGGCGTCATCATGACCCCATTAGTTCAGGTCTTGATGACGTCATCAGAGTTACAACCAATCACAGTGCTGGCTGTTAAAGTTTGTTACTCCCCAAAGCTTTCCCGGCTGTGAGAGCTGTAACAGCCTGTCTCTCACTCTGTCTCCAGTGTGAGAAAGAAGTTGATAGTAGAGTGAAGCAGCACATTAGCTCAACTTTCACCCCTTTATTAGCTATCTCCCATTGATATATTTACGGTATATTTAGTTAGTACAGCTGATATTATAGTGTAGGGTTCATTTTTTTAGAACAAAATGCAGAAATAAATTAGATTTATAAGGATACATTCACAAGTAGCTGATTTTGGTGCAGATGCGTGCTAAAATCCACATCAAAATTCTTACCGCTCGATGTGCCTTTTGACGCGGATCTGCATCCGATTTCTCCCTTTCAACTGAAGGAGTAAAGTCTGCTGTGAATAAGCTTTAAAGGGGTTGTCCCGAGGCAGCAAGTGGGTCTATACACTTCTGCATGGCCATAATAATGCACTTTGTAATGTACATTGTGCATTAATTATGAGCCATACAGAAGTTATAAAAAGTTTTATACTTACCTGCTCCGTTGCTAGCGTCCTCGTCTCCATGGTGCCGACTAATTTTCGCCCTCCGATGGCCAAATTAGCCGCGCTTGCGCAGTCCGGGTCTTCTCCTCTTCTCTATGGGGCTCCGTGTAGCTCCGTGTAGCTCCGCCCCGTCACGTGCCGATTCCAGCCAATCAGGAGGCTGGAATCGGCAATGGACCGCACAGAAGCCCTGCGGTCCATGAAGACAGAGGATCCCGGCGGCCATCTTCAGCAGGTGAGTATGAAGACGCCGGACCGCCGGGATTCAGGTAAGCGCTGTGCGGGTGGTTTTTTTAACCCCTGCATCGGGGTTGTCTCGCGCCGAACGGGGGGGGGGTTTAAAAAAAAAAAAACCCCGTTTCGGCGCGGGACATCTCCTTTAAAATCAACACTAAGGCCTCATGTTCATGGGGAAAATCAGGCCCGCTACGAATTCTCCATGGAGAATCCGTAGCGGGTCCCTCCTGCCCCGCGGACATGAGGCATAAAAATAAGAATAAACTTACCTCTCGCCCGCTCCGGATCTTCCCTTCGCCGCGGCGTCATCTTCTCTGCGACGGAGAGAAGATGGAGCCGCGGGGAAGAGAAGAACCGGAGCGGGTGAGTAAATTCCGATTTTTGTCTCCCGCAGATCCGGACGGCTTCCATAGGCTTCAATAGAAGCCTGCGGGAGCCGTCCCCACGGGAGACCCGCACGAAAATGGAGGATGGTCCAGATTTTTTCATGCTCCATTTTTTTTAAAATCACTTTTATTGACCATCCGCGGGTATTTATCTACCCGCGAGTGGTCAATGCATTCCTATGAGGTGCGGATCCGCGTGCGGGAGAAGAGTTAAAATCCGCTGCGGATTTTAATTCTTCTTTTGCCCGTGGACATGAGGCCTAATTGTGTAATGTAGAATTTGACATGATTTGGTGCAGATTTTCTACACCAATTCCACTACATGTGAACATACCCTTACATTATTAATTTATCACATCAATCAGAAATTGCACCAATCCATTTAATCTGATCAATACCAGTTCTATAAATAAAAACATTGTAAATTAAATATGAATGAAAAAAGAAAGACTAAAGTACTTAAAAAATTGTTAAACTAGTAAGTCTCCTAAATTGCTCAGAAACATTACAAATTTTTCAAATGTGGTTCCAAAATAAAGAAATGGAAATACAGTATATGGGGTCATGTCCACGGCCGTGTTTTCACTGTATATCAGGCATGCATTGCACAGCTGCATGATACAGTGAATGGAGTCAATGAACTTTCATTGATCCATGCACACTGGCTTGCAGACTCTGCGTATTGATACGCACAAGAAATTGATTGCAGCATGCTCTATTTCTGTATGCAGAGCCGCGTATGATACGCACAAGAAATTGATTGCAGCATGCTCTATTTCTGTATGCAGAGCCGCGTATGATATTTTGCATGGCTGCGTATGATATGCTGGCCATATGCAATACATTGGGTATGGACAGCGTTTCCAAATGCATCCCCGCTCTGGACAGGAGAATTTTAAAAAAAAATCACAATACGCATATCCCTGAGCATGTGATTCGCGGGCATGCGCAGTGCTATATGCAGCCATACGCTGTCTCTGCAGGCAGAACATATGGCTGCAGAATGTGTAAAACGCAGTGGGGGGACCTGTAGCGTTTTACATATAGGGCTGTGGGCATGAGCCCTAAATCTGATCAAATGTAGTACAATATGAATGTATACTGTATTTGTGACATACTGCAGTTGAAAATTTGTAAAAATGACAATTTTCACAACTTTTCTTCAATTTTGTTGTTTTTTTAAAAATAAATATATACAAATTGTATCGGTCTACTAAGACCGCCTGCACACAGCAGAGCCGGATTTCGCACGCGGGAGCCCACAGCAGAATCCGATCCTGACAGCAGTGGTTTCTACGCGTATCTGTCATTTCTCTCCATCTGTACTAGGGATGGACCTGCTGACTCGCTGTCAGACATACACGGTACAGATTTTTTTCTCCACGTGCCGTCACTAGGTGATACCACGGAATACTCGACCTGTCCTCAATGTTAATTGTGGATGGACCACAAGACTGGTGGCTTCCATTGACTGTGTGCAGGCAGCCTAAATCATGTACAGTATGTGATGTAAAAACTTGGATGTTTTACTTGGATGTATAAATCCTGCACGACGTTATTCTCTGTTAATGTGCTACCAGATTTCCAAAATTTGGCCTGGTCATTAAGGCACAAATGGGCTTGGTGTTTCATCCACGTTTACTTATCTAGGACTCACCCCAACATACAGCATTTGCATCACAAATAGTTCATATGACTCCTTTAGTATACCTGAAAATGAATACTGCCCCTTAATAAAGATAGACCCCGAATCATACCCCTTTATACAAGACCCCAACCCAATATAACTGCAAGTAAACTAAAAATGTCATGATTTTGTACATATTATATTGCAGATTCATTAGGTTTCAGCCATTGTATAAGCATGCATGTAGTTGTGAATAGCCCAAAGAATATATATTTCCCCCAACAATGACTACTTTGATTTTCTTCTCTTTGGTTGGCTTTCCAAGTAGTCCAGAGACCAGTCACTGGGGCAGGCGTGGATACGTAGTGCCAAGGACGCCAGTGCAAAAAAGGCCCAACAATAGTTTACAAATGGCCAACCCCTTTAATTTCTATGTGCCATTATTTCTATCTGACTCTGTTTCACTTCAAAGCAAATAGTAAGGAATGTTCTATAGCTTCCATAGTCTTAGGGATATTACTTTAGTCAACTTTCCTAATACCAGCTATAGTTTGAATCCATTGCAGTTGTACAAGTGACACAAGCAATGCTAACAGAAAAGTAGCATATTGCTGACAATCTCAGCAACCATTCCTGACAGAGGTGAGCAGTAATGAGATTCCGGTGACATTTTACCAAACGCAACCAGTTAATCAACTGAACTAAACCCAGTGTGACAACGATAACAACTTCAATTCTTCAGATCTAGAAAAGAATAAATGCTCAGCTGAACTGTCAACAAACAGCGATACATCCATAGCTGTGACCTGAGGATTAATGCGGGTCGTGAATCACAATATGAATCCAGTCAATTGATTTCCCATCTTTAAATCTTGATTTTTTTCCCTCTTTGTACCATTCGACTGAATTTAATCAAATGCTTAAAAATGAACTGAGCGAATAGTCTAGCACCGAGGAACAGGAGGCTAATTTAGGCAAGATAAATATATCTCATTTCAGTTCTAAATAACTGTTTTTAATCATTTATCATTATGTGAAAACCAACTATTAAATGCAAAAATTATTTTCTGCAGCGCTTAAACTGTGTATTCCTTCGTGGTATACTTTATTGCTACAGTCCATCTATTAATGCTGGGCTGAAGCAATGAAGTGTTTTGTGTAGATAACTGCAAGGGCGCATTCATATGAGCGATATTCTCACGCGAATTTTGTGCGATGTTCACAAAACGTGCGCAAATTTGAAATCCATTCTTTTGAATGGAATCATTCACACTAACAATTTCACACTTCATTCACACTAGCACAGCATGTTCTTTCTTTGGGCGTTCCCTCGGAAAGCTTCGCCCATTGTTTTCAATGGAACCCTAAAAGCCATTGCCTGTGTGGTGTCCCGGAGGGTAGTCATGCATTCCGTAGTGTGAATACCTGTCTATGGGCTCCTCAGGAGAGATACAAGGTATCGTACAGGCGAGAGACCCCGTCTTTCCCCTAAAGGAACGGGTTAAAGCTATTCTGCTCGGCAACAGCTTGTTTCAGATTGGCTGTTTGTCACTAACTTCCCTGGTTGGAGGGGGAGGAGTTGTTAGAAGCCAGAGAAAGTGAGCAGGGTTAAATAGCAGATGAGTCAAAGTCTGAAGAAGAAGTGCGGGAAATGACATGAAGTGAAGCAGGAGTTAGGAGGGGTTGTTGTCAGGAGTTAGACCAGTGAGGAGGTGCAGCATGGTGCTGCAGGATTTAACAAGTTCGTCAGTGTGGAGTCGAGAGGAAAACTAACCGGAATCAGCACAAAGTGGAACTGAGGATCAAATCACAGGCTCTGCAACAGTTCCCTGGGAATCTTAATGTCAGTAACAGTGCAGGCGGTTGGGTCTCAATCAGTTCCCATTTCTACAAAGTAAGTCTTAAGTAAATCCCTAGATAACTGAGACTGGTGGGTTCATCTCTAGTAACCAAAAGAGAGAGAGCGTTGAAGAAAAAGAGCAATGTGCTATTCATGTTGCTGGAATATTTGTTAAAGTGGATGCTAACTAAAATCTGCAAACAGTGAACTGTATCTTCTCATGTGTTGAATAAGCGTTGAGTAAACTGAGTACCTTTGATTTACCGCAAAAGCTAAGTGGACTTGTCTCAATTATTTTACCACCATTTGTCCAGGTTCACCCCCCAAAGGTACTGGCATGCCATCATCAAACACCTACATTGTAAATTCAACATTGCCCCTGTGCGCAACCGAGCTAGGCCCAATGTAGCCATTACGGGGAGAGAGAGTGTAGAGCCACCATTGACAGCCATCTTGTTTTCAACCAAAGATCTCCCCTATAACGGCTGGTGCTCCACTCGGACGCCGCACTTGGCATTCGCATACTGTGCGATATGCACGTGGTTGCGATGTTATGATTCCCATTAAAATCGATGGGAAACACTTCTGATCTTTTCATGAGTGTGAAATATGTCAAATACTGCAATATGAACGAACTCATTGAAATCAATGGGATCTATTCTCTGCATATTACGCACACAAATTTTGCATGCACAAATATGCTCATGTGAATCCAGCCTCAATCAGACATTGTTTTTGGACTAATCCAATAAATAGTGGTCTGTTTTCTTCTTTTCCTCACTCTCGGCTCTTGTATGGCTCTGAGAACTACTGCGCTGTGCACACAACATTTTGATGCTGCAAGACCCAGTACAATGTTCCTCTGAGCTGAGGAAGAGCCGGAAGTGAGGAGAAGGATATAGTTATATCTAGTCAAGATCCATGAAAAGTAGGAACATAGTGGGCATGAGATTCCCCCTCCGATATTCATTCCTTCCTTGAGAGCGTCAATCCACACCAGTGGAGAATATGAAAAATCAGTAGCAGAGATAACAAGCTAGCCTGGTGACCCCTTAACACAAATTCAGAGACCATAAAACTATCACATCCTGGACTATTTATGTATTTACTCCACTACTCATCTTCTACTGGTATTATTTTAAGTGCAAATTAATCATTCATGTATTTTGCTTTTTCGTCCTGTTATGGCATAGATTTAAGTGCAAATTAATCACACCAGGTCTATGCCTGTTCATATGCATGTATAAATGCATGTTTCTTCAGATCTATCCCATAAGCCTGAGGAAGAACCCTGTGTAGGTCTGAAAGCTCGCTATTACATAATGTATTTTTGTCATTAAAAGGTATTATATCTACAAGGTTACTTGGTTTCTCTCACTGAAAACAATCACACTTTGCTCTACTGGCTTGATGCAACCCAGCTAGTTGCATATAGGTAAGGCAGGCTGTGGGGTAGGTTGTGACAGAGAGTAGCTCCTCAGAAACCCGTAGTGGTACGGTAGGTTGGACTGTGGGTTGGCAGCCTGACTTGGTGGGACCTGTACATTGCAATTTTGTTCCTTCTCTCTTGTAAAAGCACAAGCTGACCAGGAAGACAGTTCATTTCAAGCCGATTCCCAATACAGCAAGGGCAGAATAATTATAAACTACAAACATCTAAAGCCTCCAGTGAGAAAACAGATTATCCGATAATTAGCGCAGCTATAACGAAGAAAATGATCCTCCATAAGTGGTCCCCCACAGATTTGTTTTAATGTTCTTAGCTACCTTTTAATATAATTTTTTAGTTTATTTCTCCTTAATATTCAGATGTAAAAATTAATATGAACGTTATTGACAGTTTCATTCAGTAATGGCCCATCTGGATTTTATTAATTATGAAATGTAATTAAACCAAATGGAATTAAAACCTCGGAGAGAATGGATCAAAACAAAGCAAAAATGGAAAACAGAACAAGAGTTCTCTACAATATCAATCCTACTTGCAAGATGTTGTCTGCTCGTCTTCCAATCGCAGAGTGTTGTACTGTAGTTTATGTACATTCTGATTTTCATGTTACTTCTAAGTATGAAGGTAGCAGTTTTATCAGCAGTTTCACTTCCAAAACCATGCAATAATTGATTTGACAATTGGGCCAATTTACGGGGAAAATCGCATGCTCAAATGGTCTTTGGCAACATGTTGCCATGGGTTTTGGCCTTAAAGGAGATGTCCCGAGGCAGCAAGTGGGGTTATACACTTCTGTATGGCCATAATAATGCACTTTGTAATATACATTGTGCATTAATTATGAGCCATACAGAAGTTATAAAAAGTTTTTTACTTACCTGCTCCGTTGCTAGCGTCCTGGTCTCCATGGTGCCGACTAATTTTTGGCCTCCGATGGCCAAATTAGCCGCGCTTGCGCAGTCCGGGTCTTCTGCTGTTCTCTATGGGGCTCCGTGTAGCTCCGTGTAGCTCCGCCCCGTCACGTGCCGATTCCAGCCAATCAGGAGGCTGGAATCGGCAGTGGACCGCACAGAAGAGCTGCGGTCCACGAAGATAGAGGATCCCGGCGGCCATCTTCAGCGGTAAGTATTGAAGTCACCGGACCGCCGGGATTCAGGTAAGCGCTGTGCGGGTGGTTTTTTTAACCCCTGCATCGGGGTTGTCTCGCGCCGAACGGGGGGGGGGTTTAAAAAAAAAAAAAACCGTTTCGGCGCGGGACATCTCCTTTAAGGGATTCACATGTAGTAGCAGCTGCTAAAAACCAGCTCCACATACTGTACCTTAGGTACAGTTACAAATGGATAATTAATGGTCGCATGATTTTACAGATAATACCGCAGTTTAATCTTCAGGTTTTTGTGGCCATTAAGCATCAGTTTGTAAACCATGCCCACCGCAGACGAGCATGGTTTTTGGCCATAGCTAAATGTGTCCCTACCCTATGTCTGTATCCTAAGGCTAGTGACTCCCCACCATATTTCTGATGCTGGGAGTTCAGGTCAGAAGACTCGCAGTCAGGCCTTGACCCACATCTGTATTATAGATGCAAAAATATTGCTAAAATACAATCCTGTGTGAGCAGCAGGGGTGTTACTAAGGGCTCAGGGGCCCGGGTGCAAAAGTTCAGCTGGGCCACCCTCCATCTGTACCCATACCCAGAGGCGTAAACCTGAAGATTCGGGGCCCCAATGCAAAACTCTAACAGGGCCTCCCAAGTATAATGCTTTATTTATACTACTAGGCTCCCTATATGGAGATAATAGGCCTAATGGGCCCTCTAAGGGTCCTGGGCCCGGGTGCAACCGCATCCTCTGCACCCCTTATAGTTACACCCCTGGTGAGCAGCCAAATAGGGAATTTACACAAAATAAATAAAAATGGCTACGTATATTAATGACTATATTATATGTACTTATTTTCTTTAGGATTTCGGCGTTTACAGAAAAAGTTGGAGATCTCTCTTTAGCCCCTGAGGACTCGCCACACATTGTTGTGGAATAAATGACACATAAGAGAAATGGATCTATTTTGTGCGTTCGAATTATCTCCAGCATGGTAATTTTACCCGAGCCGTTCACTTCTGGATGTGCTATTACACAGTGAGGAAACTCAGTTGCTTTTGATATGGGATTGGATGTGTTATTCTTGTCCTAAAAGTGTGCAATCATTACTTCTTATTGGACTTTATGCTGGATATCAAATGATTCTACCCTGTTGGATAGGTTTCATCTCATTAATTATTTTTCTTATTCTTCCCTTTACTTACAGTGTTTTCCACTTGAGTCTGTCACCATAGTAAAAAGTCCTAAAAAAATCACATACTCACAAAACAAAGATGTAATACAAAATATGCCATTGGTAATTTGCGACCATTTATTTTGCTCTTACATTGCACATCATTTTGGTTACTAATTACACATGTTGTTTTCAGTTTCATATGCAGAATCATGCCCTACATATTTCTTTTGTCATGTTATTCATTTTTTCATTGCTTTTCAGTGTGGATTCCATTAGGCGTGTAATTACAGGAGATAGCACGCTGGCCTGGTGACCCCCTAATTACAGGTATGCACATTCAGTTTATTTTCAGCATTCACACATTATATTGTACACATAAGAAGCTTGACTGTGAATTACACATGAGGGTCTAAGATGATTGTTGGGAGATAGTGTCTTATTAGTTACTATTTCCTTACTAATAAGACTCTGTTCACATGTACGTTTATAGGTTCCATTTTCCTTTTTCGGCATGGAGGCAGGAAACTGGAATAAAGAACTGAATAGACAAACTTGCTGACTATAATGGAGTCCATCTAGCTTCCATCATGCCTTCCAGGTTTGCGCTAGAGGCTCCGAACAATGCCTCCCACGCAAATGTGAACAGAACTTTACTAATTAGTTTTTTTGGCAAAGTCTATCCAACTTGAGTTTTTGGCTTATAACCTTGTACAGTTCAGCAAAACACAAATATGCACATCGAGCGGTGTGGAATCAGCTCACTGCATTGTTGATGTTCCTCTGGGAGTAAAAATGGGTTGTGAAGAAACACCCTGCTGGACATCAGATCTAAACTTGAAACATACTTAAAATATACTTGGTATCCTATAAATTTTAAAGGGACACTGTCATCCTGCTTTAGCCCCATAAACTGCATCATGGAGCTCAAAGGTGAAGGAATGGGCAGTCTAAGGGGCAGTGTTTCTTACTCGCCAGGTGCCCCTTTCCAGCGCTGTTTACCCTTGATGCCCTTGCTTGACTCTTTCTGCGCACGCATTACTCAATCATCTATATGGAAGGTGCAAAGAAACAGAACTGGAGCAGGGCACTCAGTGAGTATGAAACACCCCGGACTCCACGTCCCCTCACTTTTGAGCCCTATAATGTAGTTTATGGGGTTAAACGTGATGACAGGTTCCCTTAAAAACAGTACATCTTAATTCCATCTTCAGTTAAACACAAAGCGTGCAAATCTCAGCAAAGATTACTATTACACATTTCAAACTCAATGATGATTCTTAACCACAGTGATTAACCCTTATCGGGTTTAAAACATGTAAGTGTATCTTTGGTGAGATTTGCATTCCTCGTTTTTAACTGAAGATGGAATAAAGATGTTTTGTTTTAGCATTTTGTTGTAAAGTGTTGCATGTGATGTTTATGGCCTGTTGAGTCACTTGAATGCTAGATTTACAGGTAGCTTTATCAAACAGAATTTAGGAGTATATCAATAATAAACTACCAAGTTGTATCCCTGGGAAATAGAATCGGAAGTATTTCTCTGGTAATATCATAGAGAACAACAAGAGATGTTATCCACATTTCATCATCTACAGAATGAATCCCTTAAAAGGAAAACAAACAAAACCGGAAGAGTCCTGCAAAGCATTCACTGGAAACTACAAGATGCTGAGATGAATGCAGTCAAGGAATGATCATGATGTCAAAGTGAATCTCCCCCTTGGGGCTACTTTAAAGACTATAGCAGAGCATTGTATAACAAGTAATTCATTAAGTATCATAACATATTCGTGCCTGGCAGCCCTGTCAACAGACAGCCTGTTTTAAAGTAGTACCGTAATCCCTTGTTGCCAATTGTAAACTGTCAACTAAATGCCTACCTACTTCTTTTTACAGATTTGTTACAGTTATACTTATGTAACGACGCCAGCTGGACACTAGACGGCAGAACCTGACTTCACCTATAGTAGTTGCCTTTCCTGGGTACTAACGGTGTCTCCCAGTACTTAGATACCCCTAGAATTTATAGTAGGGCCAAACTGTAACAACTGAACAGTCACAAGAACAATTATATGAAACTTATATCAACACAAATAGGAAACACAAATACAAAAATGGATGATTATGATGACAGTGAGATAATGGAGCAGATGGTTGATGTACGTTTGAGCAATATTTTTTGAGCGATAATCATTGTGTCTAAATGGGCCTTAAGTCTCTTCTTAATCTATTGCTGACACTGACCCTAACACCAGATACTACTGTCTCCAAGTAACCCTCAGATATGTCTAATGGCAGCCCTGGATGAAACACTGTCCTTGAAAAATAATTTGAGCGCACTAGAACCTGGAGAGCAGAAAGAATAAATGACAAAACTGAACTATTAAACTAGACAGATAAATGTAGGGAAGGAGCCAACTAAAACCACAAGGCTAGAAAGCAAGGACTGGACTAGGCATACAGTAATAATAGAAATAAGACTACACTGATAAAGACAGGCTAAACTTGAGCAAAATACTAGAAATAAACAAGGAATATTGGATTTAAAAGCATATATTTACCGCCATAACCAGCATCACATGGCAGAAGCCAAGAATATTTAAAGAGAGGCTAGCCAAGGAGAAACTCCTCTCTGAACAAGGCTGAGCTGCGGTATTGTCATCAGCTGAACCACTAAAACGGATCAGCAGTGCAATCATGCGCCGCCAACAACAATCTAGAAGACAGTGGATCACAACACAACAGGAGAATTCTGCTGATTGTAGCAATTTACTATTGTTGTAATGACTGTGGGTTTGATTGGCTATTTAAAGGGGTCTCCTAATTAACCCCCCCCCCCCTTCCCCCCAAAAAAAGCATACAGTTTTGTAATATGCTTAGTGGTCAACTTACATTTAGGCATTAGTCAGACGGGCGTTTTTAGCCGCGATTTGCGCATGCGCATGCGTCCGGCGATTTTATAAAACCATTGCTTTGCAATGGTATCGGACACATGAGCGCTTTTTATGCGCTCGTCCGATAAATTATAGAACAGAAATCGCAGATCGCACCTATCTGCGATCTGCGATTCCTGTTCTCTTCTCTATATGCGCTCAATGGGGCCGGCGGCAGCAGCGCCGACCCCATTGAGAACATATAGAATACAAATCATTCTTCTCTGCCACAGCTGTAACAGCTGTGACAGAGAAGAACGATGTTTGCCCATTGAATTCAATGGAGCCGGCAATACAGCCGCTCCATTGAAAGCAATGGGCTGCCGGCGTGCGCGGGGTGAATTGTCGGGAATGGCTTAAATATATAAGCCCTTACCTGCAATTCATCCTAGAATGTGTTAAAATAAAAAAAAATTGTATACTCACCTTTCCGCTGCAGCCGGAGTCCAGCCGCAGCCGCTGTCAGTTCTCCTGAACTGCTTCTCGGCACTATTCAGCCGGCGGGGCTTTAAAATCCCCGCCTGCTGAATGATCTGCCTCTGATTGGTCACAGCCCTGACCAATCAGAGGCAGGTTTCACTCACACACCCATTCATGAATTCATGAATGGGTGAGTGACTGCTGCCTTTCAGCGCTGAGCAAATCAGGGGCAGGTCAGACTCACATCCATTCATGAATTCATGAATGGGTGTGAGTGAGACATGCCTCTGATTGGCTCAGCGCTGAGCCAATCAGGGGGCAGGTCTGACTCACACCCCCTTCCCACCCACTGCAGGACGGCCGCGCGGAGCTCCGGCTGCCGGGAGAGGGTGAGTATATATATATTTTTTATTTTTACACATTTTAGGATGAATTGCAGGGAAGGGCTTATATATTTAAGCCCTTCCCAACAATTCATCCCGGGCTCGCCCGCAGCGCATTGCTTTAAATGGAGCCGGCTCTATTGCCCTCTCCATTGAATGCAATGCGCTGGACAGCTCCGGCCCGTTTCTAATGAAACGCGGCTAGGAGCAGATTTTCGGGCGATTTGCGGGCGACTTGCGCGCATCGGTCACGCGATTTGCGAATGCGCATCCGTCATGCGATCCGCAAATCGCGTGAAAAAACGCCCGTGTGACTAAGGCCTAACAATGTTCTTGGTGATCCATTGTTCCCCAACGGTTCTTAGTGGGCAGTAGTGAATATAGCACCCATGTTATATCCATAGACTATAGTTGAGAAACCCTGTCCAAAATCACGACTGTCGTCCATCAGTGACTGGCTACTCATGGATCAACAGTCCTGTTCTGCAGCATTTCACAATATCAGCACATACGATATGAAACAGCACAGAATATAGCTATGTCATTAACAGCTAATGACTATCCTTACAATAGGATTTTCCATGTCGGTCAATGAAATGGGCCCATTAAATAGTTCAGCACTGAGTATCTCCTTTAGTCTCCCCAGCAGTAACTGCGAGCTATGAAATTAATTAACATAATCCCTTATGCAATCGAATAGATTGCAGATTTTATATCTACGGTATCCATATTATTATAGCAGGATTTATTTATTTATTTTATATGAAGTCTATGGCTAAAATTCATTAGGAATGTCTCTTAATGCCTTCTATTGACTTTGCAATTAGCATCGGATGTTGTGCATAAAAATATATTACTAATCTTACCAAGCTCTCATTATAAACTGGCTGTGCTGGAGGTTTAAGAAGTACAATATCAGGTTACATAAAAGGACATAAAGGGAATTACTTATGTAAATTGCCTGCTGCAACGATGCTGGAGCTGCCATAGAGGATGCATTGGTGCTTTCGAGTTAATGACTTATAAGCATCTGCAGAATGAAAAAACATCTGTACCGACAAAGCCTGTGAGTCACATCTCCAGGTAATTACCTATATTCCCTTCACCATGGAGATACTGCTGAGCCACAAAGTTGCTATTACATTACTGTACATTCCAGCTTGTCTATATATCTCCGGAGAATACAATTACAACAATCACGTTATTGGCAGTGTCGTTACCAGCAGCCTGCAAATGAATCCTCTTGTTTATAGCTTCATGTAGAGGAGTCAAAGGGTTTTCAATTTACAATTCAATCAACACTACATAGAAGATTTATACAGAAGTGAAGAATACATGATTAAAAACATAAAATTAAAATTCTGTTTTTCTAGAGCTTTGATTCTGCTGAGGAAAATGGCTATCTTGTCCATATACATACTATAGATCAATCAGCTCTAATACTGACCATACCAACCATCTGTTATACAGAACTGTATCAGGTATACTCATAAATGTTGCAAACTGGCGGAAAAGAAGGCAGATATTGCAAGTGCTCATTGACTTTTTATTTGCTGTTTCTTATCTTACGATAATAATAAAAGAGAAAAGGAGAATTTTTTTGTACAATTTTACCTTGAAAAGATAAAAAATATATCAATCATTTTTTACATTGTATCTTTGCATTTCTTATATTTTGATTTATAATTCATATCTATTGCAAAATTATAACATAGCAAAGTTTCCATTTTCAAGTGGTGCAGAGTGTTGGCTGCAATCAGGAAGTGGAGCCAGGGTGGTGACATGATGTCAACCCTGGTCTACGTGATGTGCCTTCAGCATATGCGCGCTGTTATTCGACGCTGGGCTGTACCTCTTTCCTGTTACAGCAACAGACCCTTAGATGTCGCCTGTTGGAAATTACTCCCTTAATTGTTGTATGTTGGAAAATCCCTCCATATTTTAATGTTCCCTCTTCTCTACCCTGCTTTAACATCTCATACCGTGTGTGGACTGATTGGCTGGCTATGGGAAACACCTCCCTATTAACCAATCAGCCATTATGGATGTGTATTTGTCCAGTCCTGCCCCTACATGTGCTTTGGGTATTCTCCTGATTGCATGCTGTTCAGACCTCTCTCTATTTGTCTCCTGTTACTTCCTTCCATTCAAAGGCTTGCCAGATGCCCGAGTCTTGTCCTGTCTGCTCCCTCCATCCGATGAGTTGTCAGATGAATAAGCCCTTGTTACAATGGGTTGTCGGACACCAGAATCCTGGTCCCAGTCTGAATGCTGTCCTTTCTATGGTGTTTAGATGTGAAGTGGACTCCTGTCAACTGATTTACTAAGGCTATTGACTATACATGAGGTTTATTCTATTTAAACGTTTTCACTATTCTCCATATGGGGACAGACTAGGCCCCATAGGTTCGAGACTTAGGCCATTCCTATCAGGGCGATCTCTCAGCTTTTAAGCAGGGTCTGCCGAGCCAAATTTGGTTAGGGATAGCATTCCTTCTCCTGCATTTATGTTACTGTCATTTGCTCTATTTTGTTTTCCCACATCTGTGTGACAAAATACGTGACTATAGTGTTCCAATGTGTGTTACGATCATGTGGGCAACCTAAGGATGGGAGCCCACATGATCGTACCCAAAAAGGGCGAGAATGGATGGGATGGACGCACACAGGTAGCACCAGGGTCACACGGGATTTACACAGGTTTCAGGCAACTGACCCTGTTCTACACGGGAGGATGGCATGGCCCTACCTAAGCGGGGAACATTGTCCCAATAAGGGCAGCCCAGCGGTCTTCGGATCTGGGCCCTAGCTGATCCTAGGAGCCACGCACCGGAACAGGATGCATTCACATGCCACATGACAGACCCAGAATACACTGCATACAACATGCAACCACTAGTAACAGATTGGAAGCTGAATATAAATACCAGGTATTGGTTGACATTTTGTACAAGATGTTGAAAGCTAGCAGGCCACTTCACGGCTCCTGGTTATACTGCTAGTCCCTACACTAACCAGGAGTTCAGCAGAACCGGACACCGTTCACACCGCACGCTGCAACAGGACATTACACAGACTGCAGGTCACACAGCAAACTAACACAAAACTGACAGAATTTAAATGTACAAATGGACATAAACCAGATCACACTGCAAACTCCACCAGACAAGCATTCATGACTACTCACCTGAGGGGCCATACAGACTGACCAGGAGCTGGGTTTATATGTGAGCACAGATCCAGGGGATTGGCTAGCAGGAAGTACCACATCCAGCCAGCTCAATCATTAAGCCTGAGAGTGCTGTGCTGCTGGAATCACAATAGTACAACATGTCTCAGCAGCACACGTAACAATGTGGATATAAATTACATTTGATCTAATGTGTTGGTGACATCCACAAGGGCTGCCGTGTTTACGACAAGCACAAACATAACATGAGGCTAGGAAACAAGCATAGTTAGTAAACAAAAAGAACTGCATATGATAGTCAATGATCCAAGGTGTTTATTGATTCCCAAGGTGTGTGGACATTGTTTGTGTCACGTCCATCCAGTCCTTTTGAGCTGACCAACAGATATAGAAACAGAGGAGAGGGACAGTCTCAATGACCTGTAAAACTCAGGAGGTTTCTGGGTTGATAGATGTGCAAGATGATAGTGGAAATGAAAGTAAGGCCTAGGATCTTACCCCAGATAAGTCCTGACTGGACCTACCAATTAAGCGGAGCGCCCACTCTGAAAAGGGCAACCCCATGACTGGAACCCAAGATGATTCCCTAACATCCCTAGATAAAATATGGAGGAGAGGGAGTAAATTAGGACAGGGTGAAACAGATAAGATGAATAAACAAAGAAAGGTCCAAGCATGAGAATGACTAATGATTGCTTAAGAGAAAGAGAGAGGAAGATAGGTGAAGTTTTAAGTCCAAAGTCCACAATAGAAGTACTTAGAAACACAAGAGTAACATGTCAAACTACTGAGCAGAAACCAGTACAGAAATGTGTTACCAGCATTATTTGTCAAGAGGATCCAAAAAATACCCAAGGAATAACCCTGATAGTCTGACTGAGATAATAGGCAGCTCAGCCAGCCTATCAGTGCTAAAACAGAAGGGGGATGTTTCTCCCTCAGTGCCATATGCCACTGTGCATGTGCCGGCGAGCACATCACATGACTCCACACTGACCCTGTGATGTCACGCATATCTCAAAGGACAATACTCACCCTCAGAGGAGGACCCCCCAGACCCCTGGGTCTGGGCTTTAAGGGGTTCCTTCTATGAAACACCTTAAGTGTCTACCTTTAACACCTGCCTCAGATATGCAGGTTCTTAATTCCTGTCTATAACAGTTGGGAAATGTTTCTCCCTCACTGTCGAGCACCAAAAGCCTCTGGTTCTGCTATGATGCTGTGACATCAGACCAGTCCATATACCCGAACCTCATCAGCACCAGTCGTGCTGTGACAGTAGCCCCACCGATGAGGAGGGTACTGTGGACCCATAGGACTCGGCTTTATAGGGTTCCTTCAATGAAGCATCTTAACTAAGTGTCTAGCATTAACATCTGCTGCAGGAATCCAGTTTTGTTCTTCCAGTCTATAACCTCTTCAATGAATAAGATATTGTAAAGCTTTACAAACCCAACAAGAATTCAACATTTTCTGTACTTCAAACCGTAATGTGCCATCAACAAGAACTGGTGGAGAAAGAACCCTATCGTGGGCTGGAGAACAATATTTTAAAGACATAAACATTTGTGATCTTAAAAGACTGAGGAACATCCAGTCTACAAGAAGAAGGGTTAATTACTTCAGTAATCCTACAATGGCCAATAAACTGGCGTCCCAATTTAAGTGAGGGAAGTTTTAGTATTTCTAGTAGAAAGCTACCTCTTCTCTCCCACCAGAAAATCAGAACCCTCAGACCTCTTCTTATCCACAGCCCTTTCATACCTATAAAATCGAATTCATAATATTATTCTGAACTTCCTGTCATATAGTAGATAAATGTGAAAGAAAACCCCACTCTCTTCAGGCAGGTCAGAGACTAAAGCGGAAAAGGAATCAAAACAAGGATGAAACCCATAATTACAAAAGAATGGTGAAATATCTCTTGACTCAAGAGGACAATTGTTGAACACATTCTGCTAAAGATAAGAAGGAAGACCAATCCTCCCGATAATTATCAGACACAAAACAATGCAAGTATTGCTCCAAGCTTTGATTTAGTCTTTCCGTTTTCTATTAGTCTCGGGATTGTATGATGAAGAAGATGACAACTAGATATTAAGAGCATCACATAAGCAGTGCCAAAATGTAGATAAAAGCTATCAGAGATTATGTTTCCTGACACACCATATAGTTTAATATTTGCAATTAACAATCTGGCAAAATTTTTCGCATTTGGAAGACCAAGTAGAGCAATGAGATGACAAATTTTTGCCAAAATGGAAGTCTGAACACAAAGACTCCAAAATTTCAATAGAATGGATAACATTGTGCAAATAGAAGAACGTGTTGCCTCACTGCATTACGTAGACTCTCTGTTTCATAGCTGCAATTCTAGCTGTCAGATAAATTTAATATTCTATTTACTAGGGAAGATTAGCGTTGCAACACACATGAGTGGTCACAGTCTGGGGAACATGTTGGCCGTGGAACAGGGCGTGTCCACAGAAATACTTAAGGCCCATTTAGACACAACGATTATCGCTTAAAATTCGGTTAAAAGCCGACTTTTGAGAGATAACCGTTGTGTCTAAACGCGCAGCCATCGTGCACTGTTCATGCACTGTGCGTTCATCGCTCATTTCTAGCCAGCTAGAAATTAGAGATGAGCCTTATCAGCGCCTTACACTGATATCTCAACAGGCGGTGCTGATAGCATTCTTTCAAGTGGTATCCCGCTGGTAGTTCTCAGTGGGATACCAGCTGAAAGCTCAGAGAACAATGCAGCTGTTTGCATATACAAAGCAGCTGCATCGTTCTCTGAGCTATCGCGGTGGTATCCCGCTCCGCCTGCATTAACTCTTAAGTAGCTAATTAGCTACTTAGAGTTATGCAAAGATGATCGCTCAAAACTTTCACTCAAACTATCGTTTGAGCGAATTTTGAGCGATCATCACTCCCTGTGAATGGGTCTTTATCCATGGGCAAAAGAGATCTTTCCTTTTTTATTTCACTGATTGCATTAACTAAGGCCTTATGCCCATGGCCGTGACGGGCTCCGCAAGTGGAATACTGCAGCGGAATCCATCACGGTGCCCCCCCAAAGACCCCATACTCACCTCCGGATCCACAGCGTAGCTCCCACATGACACTGCCGGCGCATGCGCAGTACAGCGCATGATGCGCCGGCAGTGTCATATGATGCACCGGCAGCGTCACATGACACCGCCGGCGGTGTGTGAGGCGCGCATTCACGCTAGACTTGCGCTGTGCTACAGCGGAAGTATAGCGTGACGGGCGGCTTCCATTGACTACAATGGAAGCCGTCCGTGCATACTCCCACGGCAAATAGGACACACCGCGGGTAATTTCATGCTGCGGAATTCCACGGTGGAATTCCGCAGCATGTACATTGAGCTATTAGGTTCAATAGAAAATCCGGCTGTGGGAATTAGGCCTTATTCATGGCATTTTTTTATTGCAACCAGTGAATAAATACTTTATGCTAATTTGTCTAAAATTCATTCCCCTTGGTTATTGTAGGGGTAGAACAAGCTGCTCCATGCACATAGTCTTGTGCAATCTTGGATCTTTTTTGCCCCTTGATAGGTATTTCTGTTGACACCTTGTATGTCAGGCCATTATATGACTTTATCTAAATTGTCCGGACTTGTTGTTAACATGTTTAATATTTTATTATTCTTACATATTTTTGAAAATAAAAAAGCATTTATAAAGTACCTATGGATAGAAGATGCAGTCCTTAATGCGCTGTTAAACCAAGAACCTTTTATCGTATACATTACAACATTAAACAGACACCAAGTTGAAATGAAAGCAAAGTGCTATTGACAAACAGGCATCCATGTATTTCCCATGTTGCTGTACAGTACATTGCAGTCAGACAGTGTGGGATTTGTACTGCAGTCTGTATAAAATCTGAAGGAAGAGAGAAAAGGAAATGTAATGCTCAGGGAAGATGTTTTGCATTATTTGAATGTATCTTTCTTATTGGCATCCTGCAGATGTTCAATCAAGCTGAACAGTGTGTAATAGAAATTGCAGTCTTTGGAGATAGTCTGCCACTAGCAAGAAAACAGTTTGTATCTTAAATACGTTCATTTTGGGGGGGATTATGAAGATGTCATGTAGCGCTCTCAAAAGTAGGGCATGCTTGTTTAAATGAACAAACATTATAAGTAAAGTCCAGTCCAGACAGCTTCCATTTAGCATTAAAATGACAACTTAGCAAAAGTACAAGCAGTTAGAATGGAGAAGGTGATTTCCAAAGTGACTTAAATCCCCAGAATTTCCATTTTCCACAAAACAGGATTTTCTGTGGTGTGACTTTGGACACTTCAGAATAAAATATAACCTTTGCAGTGAATGTTTTGTAGGTGCTTGAATGATTTTGGTGATATCCTGTTGCTAACAATACAGAAGGCATCATGAAAAGTACGTAACACTTGCCTTTATTTCTTAGGAAAATGGATATGTCACTTTGGAAATCACCTGTTCAATTGTTGAATGATAATAAACATATGTGGTCAATGTGCAATTCCTTTTCTATTCTTCCTGGAAAAGTATCAATAAATTAACAATTGGGCAATACATAGAATCATAGAATGGTAGACTTGGAAGGGACCTCCAGGGTCATCGGGTCCAACCCCCTGCTCAATGCAGGATCACTAAATCATCCCAGACAGATGTCTGTACCGCCTTTGTTTGAACACTTCTATTGAAGGAGAACTCACCACCTCCCATGGCAACCTGTTCCACTCATTGATCACCCTCACTGTCTAATATCTAATTTGGGTCTCCTCCCTTTCAGTTTCATCCCATTACTTCTAGTCTTTCCTTGTACAGATGAGAGTAGGGCTGATCCCTCTGCACTGTGACAGCCCTTCAGATATTTGTAGATAGCTATTAAGTCTCCTCTCAGCCTTCTTTTTTGCAAGCTAAACATTCCCAGATCCTTTAACCATTCCTCATAGGACATGATTTGCAGACCGCTCACCATCTTGGTAACTCTTAAGAATGCAATTCTTTTGAAAGGGATGTGTTCCTACATAGTCTGACACAGTCAGTACTAATTAGACGGTATAGAAGCACACCCTTTGACAAGGGAAATGGTAATACTTATTCGAGAATTTATTCAGTACAGTTGTGAAAATCTTACTAGGAGGAATAATATAGGAACAGCACAATGTGGAGCTCTATTGAAAGATTTTATGGAGAATGCAAGTCTTTACTGAAACCGACATGTTAAGGGATCTGAGAGGTCCTCTTTAATTGGGTTATCCATCTAATATACCATAACATCATGATTGTGTGGTTCCGTCCACCAGGATCCACACCAATTCGAAAATCAAAGTGACAGAAGTCACTTTGGCGGTTTTCTTAAACAGTGGCCACCCAAGTGAATCGGGCTATGCTGTATTTCCATGCACAATTGGTGGCCGGGAACATTAGTGCGGAAGGAAAATCAGTGAAGAAGCATCAGCACTTCACTAGCGTCTTTGTTGTAAAGATTCCCAGCAGTCAGACACCCACTGTTTAAGAAGTGATGGCATATATTAGTGAGGTAACAAAGGATTAGAGAAGGATTTGGGTATATTGGTTACCAGTAAGCAAAGCAGCACTCAATGTCAAGAAGTAGCTGCAAAAGCAAATCCAATTTTATAGTACATAAAATAGAGTTTAAAAACCAGTAATATAAATTTTGAATAGTTAATAAGAATATTGTTCATCTATGAAACCATTGGAAGGCCTCATTATGAACATGAGGTATAATTATGGGCTCCACGCTGTAATCAGGATATAGGAGCACTAAATAATTTATATATACAAGGACATTATTAAAAAATTGCACATTATTTATTCCAAGAGCTGTACAAAGATCCAGGAGATATCCATTAGCTGTGAAAGAAAGCCTATTTAATCATCACTATAGGAAAGGATTCTTTACAGTTAGAGCAGTCTAAAGGCCTACCGCAAGAAATTGTTATGGAAAATATGGCAGCATTTGAAGAAGGACTAGACATTTATCTTGTGACTAGTGGTTTTGAAAAGCTATTATTAAGGCAGGGAAATGATATGTAATTAAAACAGGAAAATTATCTCATTATCTTGTGTGGTCTGGGAGATTGTTTTATACACAAGGAGAAAGATCAGAAAGGCAGCACAATATGTGCAGTATCGAAAAACTAGGTGCTCTCAATCCCCCAAATAACGATACTACAAGTATGTTACCGAGTTTGGATGCTAAAGTAACCCTCCGGTCCCTGACAAACCAAGATGGCTTGTCCGCATCTCTGATTATCTGATGCACACTGTGGTACTGCTATTCTTAATAAAACATTTTCCTTTACCTCAAATACCTCATTTATGGCCCCATTCTTTTTTCTACATAGCAGAAATTATTTTGGCCAAATGAGTATTCACCCAACAGATATCTCATAAATAACTAAGTTAATAAAATTCCATTTGGCTAAACATGTGGGTAGCAAGATGAAGTGACCACCTAAATCTCTGCAGTATATGTTGGACTCTGCCTGTGTAACCTGGAGAAGACTGAAGCCTCTGGACAGTATATGCTTGTAATGGGTATCATCCAATCTGCTAGGACATATTTGTGCAGGTTCACAATTTATGCTCTGTCTCTCTAGGTTCCTTTTCTTCGTCTTCCTCTAATGCAGGGGTGCACAACATGTGGCCCAGGGGCCACATGCGGCCCACAATGCCATTCTGTGTGACCCCAATCATCTGGACACAGAAATATTCATGTGTGGCTGCTCAAATGTAGTTTCCATGTCAGCGTGCCGAGGAATGGCACATAGTAGGGCAAGAGGAACAGACAAGTCGAAAGCATGCACTGTGTAGTCATGTCTGGGTCCCCTATATCTTAGGAGAATAACCTAATATATCTTAACCCATTTGGCACTCCAGAAATGAGTATATGTGTTAGAGGCATCGTATAATCAGGCAGCTCTCTTCACTGTATTTTATAGGACTTAAGAAATGCCAGGCCGATACCTTGACATCTATCATCTACAATGGAGAGAGACACATGCATTGTCTCCTTCTCTCTGCAGTGCTGATCGGGGGAGAAGATATCCCCCATTCACCCAATAGGTGGAAATCTTGGAAGTGGAACTTACTTCAATTACTATGGCATATACTTAGGACATATCATAAATGTCTTCCATGGGAATACCTTTGCAGCTCTTTGAAGTAGTTCAGTATGGCTCTTAGACCAGAAAACATTGTGCACCGCAGCTCTAATGGAAATAGGCTTTTGCAAGAGACGACTTAAAGGTCCAAAGTATGGACATTCATCTACAAGTTCAGCCAAAAGTCAGCACCACCCAAGTATCTGACATTTAGCATTTAGATTGATGTCATCATTAGAAATGGCTACAACTACTGATGTATGATATTCTAAACCTCAGCCATCTTCGACCTTGGCCACCATCTCAAATATTTTCAATTTGAGTCAGGTTTCTAACTTTTGACCAAACTGCAGATAAGCTTTGGCAGAGCATTTATCTGCAGCAGTGCTAGATATGTCATGCTCTTATTTAGCCTTTGCTTATCACATTTCAACATCTGTCTATTTTGTTCGACTGTGAAACCCAGTTGTATAGGCAAATATTCATTCCTGCATTGTCTCCTTACGTGAAGCCATTATGATGATGACCAAGTCATACAGCTGACCTGACCTACATTCTCCGTTTTCCGCTCTGCATCCCTTCTTCTGCCGCAAAACGTTTTCTTGCTATTTACATGAAACAGAACATGAAGATGAGCTGTAAATAATTATTGCTTAGCTTTTGTCAGCTTTCATGAAACCACTGCTCTCATCTCATCCGTTTTAATTATCCACGGGATTTGGAAATTACTGATCATCACACTCGCGCGTCGTCAGCTATTCATTACATTATGCCTGTTTTATGTTAGAGGAATAAGACAGGGATTCCACGCTGTGGTTTCTTCACATTTTTAGACCTCATACATACGGATTTAAATCTGTGTTGGAAAAATCTAACGCAGATTCAACTAATAATCCATGGCAGAAATCCGAGGCAGAGGAGTCGCAGATTTGAATTTAAAGTTGCTGCAGATCCACACGTGGATTAGTCCTATGCAATAGGACTAGACTGCATGCAGATCTCCTAGCATAGATTCAGTGTTAAAAATTGACAACTGCTCTTTTTTCATGACGTAGATTTCACATCCACGTGCAGAAAGTATAAACTACGCTGTGGATTCCCATTGAACTCAACGGAATGCTAAAATGGCACTGATTTCAACCTTGATCTCCGCAGAATTTGACTGTTCTCAGTAAGAGAAACAAAGTAATCTTGTAGATATCAAACTTTTTTTTTAATGGCTAACAAAAAGACATGATGCTATAGCAAGCTTTTGAACTTTATAGCATGTTATAACAAGCTTCCATGTACTATAGTCCTCAAGAATCCATCAGACTACATGAAAGAAGCAGATAGCTGACTGATATCAGATACTACACCAAATTCGCTCAAGACCCGACTCAAAAATTTATGAGGGAACTGAGAAGGGTCTTCAGAAGTCTGTCTTTCGATTCCACCAAACATTTGGACTTGATACTGGACAAACCCAAGGTGGGAATATTCTACATGTGTCTCAAACTACACAAAGCTGGCAATCCAGGGAGGCCAATTATCTTAGGTGTGGGAGCCCTCATTTAAGGAATCTCAGGTGGGTAGAAGATGTCCTCAAACCACCGGTGAGAAATACAACCAGCTATTTGCAAGACACCAGGGACCTACAGAACAAACTGTCAACCAGAAACTGTATGAGGTGCAGGAGCAGCTGAAGAGGGATGGTGGGCACTGAAAAACCTGCTGCTGTGTCAGCGAATTTGTAAGTTGTAGGAAAAGCCTTTGGATCATTTACGGTACAGGCTGAAGAAAGGGGGCCAAAATCTAATGAGGTCAAGTCATTTTCTAATACGCTCACCGTTACGGAGTGTATTAGCACATGAACTGGGGTTTATTGACTGTTTAAACTATTTTCACGACCTTAAAACAGTGGAAAATCACACCCATCTGTTTAAGCCTTAACTTTACCTAAATGAATCCTTCTCTTAATTTAACCATGTTCAATCTGATCCTTTTCAACCAAGAAATCTATTTGTTCTTCAGTATATCACTTATGATTTTAATTAACTAAGGCTTAATTATGACAAACTGCATTACTTTTATAATAGCAAATTAATACATTTGGCCAGAATATTAGACTACTGCTTCCTAGATTAAATGGGGGGGCTTGGCACCTTAGTGCAACAAAACTCTTAATTGCTAACCATGAGGTCAAGAAGGAAACCCTGGAATGGGGCCCTACTCAACCGCCAAAACTTTCTGGGGCGTGTTTGATTCAGGACATAAATAGCTTAAAATTATTTTAGTTCTAAAAGTTTTTATTGTTTTATAGACAAAAATATACAGTGCTGCACATGGAAACGTATTTTCATACAATACGTACATATACGGTATAAAGACATAGCAAATTATAATATGGTAGCAAAGTGTGTCACATCATAGAGGAACTTTTAGCTTCGTGTCTGTATATATATATATATATATATATATATATATATATATATATATATATATGTATTCGTGTCTGTGTGTATATATATATATATATATATTTATATATCATAAACAAAGACTACAGAGAACAGATCAAGTGGAAGAGAAAAAAAAGAAGAAAACTTTCACCCGTAGTTCGATAATTAACCTGAGTAGTATAGGCTTTCAATCAATATTTCCTGTTCTTTATGGAATTTTTTCATTGTATGAAGATGAATGGCTAACATCTTTTCATATAAGCAGGTATTGTTCACAAATCATTTTGATCTCCAGTGCTTCTTCATTTCTCAGCCTTTTAGTTACTACATGCAGTTATTGATTGCCCTCTTTTATTTTCCTCTTCCATCTGCTACAGCAATGAACCTCATATCTAGGTGGAGCTAGGCTGATGGGCCCCATAGCATTGGCTATTCTTGTAGTTACACCTATGTCCTCCTACAAATATATGCCTATCATCTATAAACGTATGTGAATCCAAGACAGATATTATATACTCCTATTATCTTCTGTTGATGTGAACATGCTCATCGTATAGCAAAACATATATATGTAGTGGCCCGAAGTCTATATATCTGGCCCCTCCATAATTGTCATACATATCATGTCTTCAATGTGGATGCACTGTGCAAAGTGTCTTGTCTGCAATTATGTGTATTGCACAGCTGCAGCATATGAGAGGTTAATGTCTGAAAGTGGCTCGGATATGTCTGGGAAAGTATCAATATCTGTCTAGTCGCGTGATGTCTGTACCCTATAAATGTGAGTGATTGGGTTGTGGTGCGAGAGTTCATGATCTTCAACGGTAGTGAGAGGAGTGAGAGTGCTGGCCACATGGGGGTACCGTTAACCCTCATGTGGTGAAGAGAATGGAGGCTGAGGAAAGGTATCCTGATGTCCCTATCCCAGGACCCTTCATTTAAGAGTGAGAGCTCAGTGGAGAGAAGAGTCTGCCGTGCAGTGATCCAAGTTCTGAATCAAGTGAGTGTCTGTGGAGTGTTTTTACCTCCATCCTTTTCCGGAGAGTTCTTCTTCCAGGAGCGGTACTTAACAGATAACATGGACTGTAGGACCGGTGTCATCCTGTGTCTCCTCCCTGACCTCAAGTCTACTGTCCTGCCTGCACTGGTGTGTATTAAGCTGTATGCTGTCAAGCTTCAAGTAAAGTTTTTACAGTCATTGCCAGTTCCCAGGGACTGAGGTCTTTAAGTTAACTGTGTGTGTTCTTTCTTCATTTAGGCTACAAGCTACAGTGAGAAGGAACGGTGGCGTCACACGTGACAAGTCTACAGTCTACCACACGTATACAGGTAATCACAGTCCCAGTGTTGCCTGGAAGAGGCCTAGCGGTACTTGGGCCAAGGTGGCGTGTTTCCCACGGGGGAGGAGTCTGGTAAGAACCCCCGTGATAAGTGCCAATTCTACCCTCCCAGCTCCTCAGCACGGACCTCGTGTCTGGGTGGCCACTGGGGCACCATATATACTTTGCACACTTAGCTGTGTGGGATGGGATCCAAAGATATAACTTTAAAGTTTTGAGCCCCCAATTTACAACAGTGCCCTCCCTACCATATACTTTCTTATATTATTTATGTATTGTTATGTAGAAGATGGGCCTTCAGGCCCCGTCAGGCGCCACAGCCCATTTGTAATGGCTACCTCTATGCCTCCTTTATATACGCCCTCTGACGTGCACTATAATTAAAGTACTTCATCATTATCCCTGTACCCCAGATACACTATGCTCCATTCTTCTATCTCAACTTAAATTTCAAAATTAATCTAAAGCTAATCATTAGAGATGAGCGAGCACCAAAATGCTCGGGTGCTCGTTGCTCAAGTCGAACTTTTCGTAATGCTCGAGAGCTCGTTTCAAGTAATGAACCCCTTGAAGTCAATGGGCGACTCGAGCATTTTTGTATGGGACAGATGCTCCGCATAGATCATGACTTGTCAAACACCAGAAAACATCAGAAAGTCATGGAAACACCACAGAAACGGATATGGAAGGGCAGGGGCAGCATGCATGACTGCATCTGAGGCTCCCAGGTTCCACTATTAAGCCAAAATGGGGGCAAGAGTCTGGCGTCACCCCCTTAACAATCAGTTGCCTGCGGGTGACACCGCTGCCTCTTCTCCTGGGTTACATGCTGGCATTGCTGTCCAACCCCCCCCCCCCCCCCGCATGATCCTGCGTCCACAGCGCACACAGAAATTTCCCTGCGCAGTGTTTAGCTGGCCTCATGCCACACGCTCGCTTCATAGCCACACCACTCTCATGTCTATTTATAAGTGCGCACTGGATGAGGAGGAACCGGAAGCACACACTGCAGAGGGTTGGCAGGGCCAGGCAGCGATGCTCCACAATGCAGCAATACTCTGTGTGGGAAGCACGTGAGCGGGCCCAGGGTCAGGCTCGGTTCCAGCCTCCACCTTGTGTGACCCAAAGTGCCGCGAGTTACATAGCAATGGGAAATCCATGTGTCCCCACACAATTCATTCTGTGTAAGTGTCAGATAGCTGAACAACGCAATGGGAAATCTTTGAGTTCCTTGGGCTCGCCTATGCTGTTGGTGTATAGAGATGGTATTACACAGGAAGAAATCAGAGTGCCCAAACATGGCAGAGTTTCACCCCGCCAAGGACCTCGGCCTCGGCCTACATTTCTGCCCTAGTTAGTCAGTGTATTTGTGCCAGACAGGTGAAACACTGCGATGGGAAGTCTTTGTGCACCCACAGCATAGGTGAGCCCAAGGAACTCAAACTTGGTATTACACATGAGGAAATCAGCGTGCCCAAACATGGCAGAGTTTCACCCTGCTAAGGGCCTCGGCCTTGGCCCAAATTTCTGCCCTAGTCAGTCAGTGTATTTGTGCCAGACAGGTAAAACAACGCAATGGGAAGTCTTTGTGCACCCACAGCATAGGCGAGCCCCTGTAATACAAGGAAAGAATTACACATAAAGAAATCAGAGCGCCCAAACAAGGCAGTTTCACCCTGCCAAGTACCTCAACCTCGGCTCACACCCTCAGTAATCGTGGGCATAAAGCGTACTCTGATGCTAGTGCAGTAACGCTCCTTTTGTTTGGCCCAAACCAGTGTCTCAGATAACTGTGGTAATACAAGAGAAAATACATGTTTCCCAGCGCTGATCCACAGACCCCAAGCAGGAGGAGGAGGTGGCATAATAAGGCTGAGAAACCATGACTGAGGTAGGACCCGCAATACTCTGTGTGGGAAGTATGTGAGCGGGCCCTGGTCCCAGCCTCCCCCTTGTGTGACCCAAGGTGCCGCGAGTTGCATAGCAATGGAAAATCCATGTGTGCCCACACAATTCATTCTGTATAGGTGTCAGATAGTTCAACACCGCTATGGGAAGTCTTTGAGTTCCTTGGGCTCACCTATGCTGTCGGTGCACAAAGATAGTATTACACAGGAAGAAATCAGAGTGCTCAAACATGGCAGAGTGCCCAAACACCCCACCAAGGACCTCGGCCTCGGCCCACATTTCTGCCCTAGTCAGTCAGTGTATTTGTGCCATATAGGTAAAAGTTAAAACACCGCAATGGGAAGTCTTTGGGCACCCACAGCATAGGCAGACCCCTGTAACATTTCTGTAGCAAAAGTATAGGCAAACCCCTGTAACATTTCTGTAGCAAAAGTATAGGCAAACCCCTGTAACATTTCTGTAGCAAAAGTATAGGCGGACCCCAGTAACTTTTCTGTAGCAAGAGTATAGGTGAACCCCTGTAACATTTCTGTAGCCAGAATATAGGTGGACCCCTCAAACCTTTCAGTAGAAACTGTATAGGCGGACCCTAGTAACATTTCTGAAGCCAAAGTATAGGCGGACCCCAGTAACATTTCTGAAGCCAAAGTATAGGTGGACCCCTGTAACATTTCTGTAGCAAGAGTATAGACGGACCCCAGTAACATTTCTGTAGCAGGAGTATAGGCGGACCCCAGTAACAATTCTGTAGCCAAAGTATAGGAGGACCCCAGTAACATTTCTGTAGCAAGAGTATAGGCGAACCCCTCAAACCATTCAGTAGAAACTGTATAGGCGGACCCCAGTAACATTTCTGAAGCCAAAGTATAGGCGGACCCCAGTAACATTTCTGTAGCAAGAGTATAGGCGAACCCCTCAAACCATTCAGTAGAAACTGTATAGGCGGACCCCAGTAACATTTCTGAAGCCAAAGTATAGGCGGACCCCAGTAACATTTCTGTAGCAAAAGTATAGGCGAACCTCTGGAACATTTCTGTAGCAAGAGTATAGGCAGACCCCAGGAGGATCCGACCCTCGACCCTTACCCCTACTCCTCATCATGGTGGATTAAGAATAGAGCAGGGCCCAAATAAATTACCCCACTGTACAGCACTGACAACTGTGGCTTAATTCACCGCACACAGAGACTTGTAGATAGTGGAGGCTCTATGCTGTGACTTGGAAAAATTAACCCGCTGTCTTGCGATGATACCTAGGGGTAATTTACCGCTCGCAGAGACTTGTAGATAAGAGAGGCTGTGTGGAGTGGGAGAAGACTCTAAAGCCAGTGGATAGTGCTGGTAACTGCGGCTATCTCAACCAGACCAAGGAAAGGGTATTGTGAGAGGCTCTGCACAGCGGCAGAGCTGAAATACTTTGCAGTGGCCCAGGAAATATTACAGTACTGTTTAGTGGTGAGACCTCTGTCTAATGCACTGCAGACACAGAACGCTATATAACTGAAATACTTTGTAGTGGCCTAGGAACTATTAGAGTACTGTTTCAGGGTAAGACCTCTTTCTAAAGCACTGCAGACATGGAACGGTATAACTGAAATACTTTGCAGTGGCCCAGGAAATATTACAGTACTGTTTAGCGGTGAGACCTCTGTCTAATGCACTGCAGATGTAGAACAATATAACTGAAATAGTTTGCAGTGGCCCAGGAAATATTAGAGTACTGTTTCGCAGTGAGACCTCTTTCTAATGCACTGCAGAAATAGAACGGTATAACTGAACTACTTTGCAGTAGGCTAGGAAATGTTAGAGTGCAGTTTCACGGTGAGAACTGGTTGTACGGCACTGCAGGCTGAGAACGCTATTACTGACAGGCTGGGAACAGAAATAGATTCGTAATACAAAAGTTGTAGCACTACTACTCCCAGCCAGCCACAACTGTAAACCACAGGGTCAGAAGTAGCCCTAAAAACGAGCATTGGGGTTCTTGTACGGAGGATCAGGACTGTATAACTTTCCCTATAGAAGTCGCTGTGTCCCTAAATTCTGCATTATGCACTGCAGACACAGAACGGTATAACTGAACTAGTTTGCAGTAGGCTAGGAAATGTTAGAGTGCAGTTTCACGGTGGGAGCTGGTTGTACGGCACTGCAGGCTGAGAACACTATTACTGAAAGGCTGGGAACAGGCCTAGATGCGTAATACAAAAGTTGGTGCACTACTGCTCCCAGCCAGCCACAACTATAATGCACACAGTCAGATGTAACCCTAAGAAGGACCTTGGGGTTTTTGTACAGAGGATCAGGACTGTATAACTTTCCCTATAGAAGCAGCTCTGTCCCTAAACTCTGGGTTATGCACTGCAGGCTGAGAACGCTGTAGCTGAAATGGTCTGCACAGCCCGAGATGCTTAAAAAAAAAAAAAAGGTGCACTACTGCTCCCAGCCAGCAACAACAGTAATGCACACTATGTGGAGTAGCCCTAAGAAGGACCATTGGGTTTCTTGACGACAGGATCCTACTCTAAGGCTGTCCCTATATCAGCAGCAGCAGCAAGATCCCTAACCTCTGCCAGCGTGTGTCTGAGGCGAACCGCGGGCGGGACCGCTTTAAGTACTCGGCGGTCACCTGATCTCGCCAGCCACTCACTGCAGGGGGGTGGGATAGGGCTGGAACATCACAGCAGGAAGTGTTAATGCCTTCCCTGCATGTCTATTGGCTAGAAAATGGCGCTAAACATGCAGGGAAGGAAATGGAATTGACTTGAGTACCGCGTGGTGCTCGTCTCGAGTAACGAGCATCTCGAGTAGCCTGTTACTCGAACGAGCATCAAGCTTGGACGAGTACGCTCGCTCATTCCTACTAATCATATTAAAGTTAGAAGAAGTAAATATGCAAGGGAATACACCTGAGAAGATTTTACACTCTATATGCACAGAGAGTCAGCAGCCAGATCTACTGTATTATTACAGGCGGCTATTAATTTTCCCCATCGCCTACCCACACGTTCACTAATGACCTGATCAATATTTCATTCGGACTTGCTTTAGGACTATGCAAGCTGTAATAAGTGGCTCATTATCATAAATCAGTGCAGAGGTCGCAGTCCTGGAGCAGATATGTGCCTGTCTATTGATAGCTTAGCTCCTGGTTGTTGAACACAATGATTGTCTCAGTCAAAAGGTCTCCCGTTCTGATCAGTAGGCTCTAGGGACCTAAAAAGGATCCAACAGCTGTCTTCATACACAGTCTATTGTTAGGGTCCTTAATCTCCCCTGCTTAGCTGACACCCTCCTGTTCATAGCAAGCCATGTCAGATAATACAGCGTAACGCTGGGATGTTTAACTGAGCACACTACAGGAAGGCTGGGTCCACACAGGGCGGATTCCCGACGGAAATCTCGCGGTTTGGCCGCAGCGAAAAACCGCGAGATTTCCGCCGGGAGAACCGATGCTTCAAGACCCGCGGCGGTTTTGAAGCGGCCCGGCCGCTCGCTCTTCTGCTGCGGCTGGTGCTCCCATAGAGGAGAGCGTGGCCGCAGGGGAAAAAAAAAATGAACATACTGAGTTTGGCAAATCCGTGCCGCAGCGGCGGCTTCTGCCGGCTTAGCCGCAGCGGATTGGCCGTCCTGTGTGAACGAGATTTCTGAGAAATCTCGTCCACTTGGCTGGCTGATCCCAGGATTAGCGGCCGCATGCGGATTTGCCGCGGCGCAATTCCGCATGGAATTTCCGCAGCAAATCCGCACCGTGTGAACCCAGCCCAAGGCTTTCTTTATGGGTCTTTCCTGGGAGAGCTTTACTCACTTCCTGCCCATAAGCACCATCCTACAACCAGTGAGTTGCTAAGCAAAAAGTTTTCTAAGAGTTTTAAAGAAGTAAATCTAGAATTGCTTCCCAAAACAATTTATTTTATTTGCTTAAACTTTATTATTTGCTCAGCTTGCCAAGTAAATGTAATACGTTTGGAGCCCATGCTGTTTAGTAGTGCCTCATCCCCATCTCTACCTCCGATAGGCACAGGCTTACTGTTCACATAGATAAACACACAGCTTTGTGATTTGCAGTTTAGTACTTTCAGTTTATTAGATAAGAAACTACGTTCTTCCAGTTATAATAACATCATGCTGCTTTATACCAAATGGAAATGCCTGGGTATAGACATTGCAAATTTCATGCCATCTGTTTGCAGCCGAGCATGAAATGTTACTGCAACACTGCAGTAATTGCAACACTAAATGGCAGAAAATCAGACCATGCAAACATTGGCAAGATAAGGCAACCACGGGGTAGATTTAGTAATACTGTTGAATAATTACACAGTGCCAACCTTTACTAGTCTTAACCCTGGAACTCCTAAGGTTTTTTTTACTCACGTGGACCTCCAATATAAGCCTGTTGGACACACAGTTAATTCTGAGCATTGAATCGCACGTTTCACAGCAAGTGTGGTTTTAAAGGACAACTTTCTTAACTATTGGTTACTTTCTGTTATTTGACCATTAGGTGGTTGAGAATATCACTAAGGGCTAATGCCTACAGACGGATTATCGCTTAGAAATTCGAGGTCAGACACATGCTGTGGTAAACGATTCTCCCACGCCCACGAGCGGAAATCAACTGCGATTAATTTGCAGTCAATGGAAGCTGTCCGTCCGGCGAAACTTCTACTGTAAGCACAGCGGAAGTACTGCGAGAATCCGTGTCATTGACCAGCGTGGCGCATCATGCACTGCACGGCACATGCGCGCCGGGCAAGACACTTGTGGCGGATCCGGAAAGGTGAGTATAGGGTCTCTGGGAGGCTCCGGGTCTGATTCTGCTCCGATATTTCTCAGGCGGAATCCAACCTGGCCGTGGGCATGATCCCTAACACACGTTATAAGTTATCCTTGAAACTCATTCTCTTTTCTTACAGAAGATATTGACACTAGTGTTACCGAATAATACTGCACTGTTAATTTGCTTTAAACATTTTGGCATTTCTTTGTAGCTGAAGAGTGCTCACTGCACACATTATTCTTACAATTATCTTGTAGTGTTTTGCATACGTCCTTTCTTGGGATCACTTAAGTGGCACCTTCTTTTCTTTGTTGTATCAGGGGAGCTTCCACTGGTATGAGGAGAAACAATTTCTATAGACTGATATTTTCTCTGCAGCCCATGTTTTGACCTCTTTCCAACATGTTCCTGAACTAAATCTTCAACTCGATCAGTAAGTAAGATTTTGTCTTCTGGTTTTCTCTTTATTTGCATTGCAGTCAGGATTCTTCACCAAAATGACTACGTATGATGCAACTCCGCCTACGTCAATGCAGTTTACGAATACTGTGAGTGACCATCTCCTTTTTCATTTACAAGTGTAGGTGTGTCTCATCTGATCAAGATTATCAACACCTCCTTTTGTGTTATAGTAATGAAGAACTATTTCTGATTTGTAAGAGTCTTCCGCAATAACGTCAGAGTTGCGGTGCATTGTGGAGAGAGGCACAACACTCTTTCCTACTTTGTCGACTCTCGCAAAACCAAAATGAGATCTTTTTTACTGCCCTGTGTTTGCTATGAAAGTCTTGTTTTGACACACTGTGTCAACCATTGTTAGCCCGTTCTTCGGTAAGTGGCCAGTGAGTTCTATTGGTGTAAAGAAATTGTCCATGGGAATATTTGATGGGTGCCGAAGTACCCTATTGCCGATTCATTCACCACCTTGAATGCAATATTTGTTTCCCTCACGTTGCCTTCTTTACTCAAATAGGGCAAGCCTTTCCGTTGGTAAAAGTAACTGGAGTCACATATCCAGAAGATCTTTAGTACCGTACATATATTGCTTGCTTTGAACTTATGTACTGGCGAAAGAAACAGTGACCTCAGAATACGATCAGTTGCTCATCAGTAGTCAGATTCACAGCTGGAATGAAGATTGTGATTTATCTGGCCCCATATTTCATGAAAAGGTGCAAATTTGTCTGTAGCCCTTCAAAGACTTCATGATAACTTGCCATCAAATCTCAAAAAGTTCATTAGGTCTTCAAATCTGCCCTCACTCATTATGTCACGTAAATTGGTGGACTGTATTTCTTCCTCCACAGAATATGGACATTTGAGAAATTGCTTTTCAAGTGACCTGCAGTGATCAGCAGTCCAATCAAAGCTTGCATTTCTCCTGGTTCGCATGTTTGCCACATGAAAGCTAAATTTTTTTCTTTATACATTCTCTCTGCTTCCAAATTAGTGCACTCCACATTTTTTTCAATTATATCACTCAGGGTGTATAAATCAAAAGCAGCCAAAGAACTCTCTAATATAATCGAAGGTAGGAGCTTTACCACATTTGTTTGTGACTTGATAATATTGTGTCTTCTCACTTTTGCACGGCGCCGGATGATTTCTGCTCCACAGAAAGCAGTCTTTCCCAACACAGCAGGAATTTTCAGCAGGCAGCGGTGTTAACTTCCAAATCATCATAAATAGTTTCAGCACTTTACTCTTCAGGGACTTCATTCGCAACAATCACATAATCCGCTTCACTGTCATTTGGATTGGGATAGAATTTGCCAAGCATGCTTGCTGCGTGCTGGCAATCCCAATAGAATATCTTGTCATGTATATGTAATATTTTTTTGCACACTTATTTTGAAAGTGGTATGTTGCATGACATGCCCAAAAACTGTACGCATAGTATGCAGTAATATATGCTTATGTGCGAAAGCCCTTAGGGCTAATGCCCACGGCCGGATGTATGCTGCGTTCCCTGCAGCGTAAATCCACGGTGGAATAACGCAGCTATTAGGTTCTATTGAATCTAATGGCTCAGACCTCACATGTGGGTTTCTGCGGGATTTACGCCATGGGAAAAAATGGCCGCATGTTCTATTTTACTGTGTTTTTCTGCGGTGGGGGGTCTCCATATAGTATTAACCCTTTCCAATCCAATTTGTATCCTGGTTTTCATAGGGGGCTTATTCTTTTTCTGCCATTACACAACGGCGCTATATGCTGGCTAAAGCCAGTACTGCATGAGGTGACACGTTGGATAGGCTCCGACAGCAGAGAGGCTGGCAATATACAGTAAGAGAACCCTGATGGAAGTCTTCCAACATCGGAGCTGTACAGCCTTAAATCATAATGTCTTCGGAGGTCAGACGGTGGATTGGAAAGGGTCAATGAAGACAGCGGAAAAACGCGGTAAAAAGCGGGGACTTTTTTGTTTATCTCCACGGGATTCCCATGGCATAGAACCATGGATGTATCTTGCTCCGTCCATGGGCAGGAGGCCTTAGGTATCTGTTTATAATAGTAGCTTTGCACAGTGTTGCATTTTGGCCATGCCCCCTTTTTTTTTTTTTTACAAAGGAACACCCCTTTGTGAGACAGAGCAAGAAAAAAGTGCCTAAAAGTGCATAAAATACATATTTGTTGCAGCAGTTCTGGGATCTGTTCCTTTCTAGTAATCTGGTTCAGGTCTTGTATTTGTTTCCCTTCATCTTCTGGCTCTGCTGGGAGTGGTATTAGGTGAGACGTATTAAGTCTCACCTGTGGGTAATTTGGGAGGACTATTTAACCTAGCCTTATGCTTAGCTGTTTAATTCATGTTCCCTCTGACTGTGGTGGAAGTTAGAGGTTGGTGCAGGATCTCCTATTTTCCTGATTCTTCAGAAAGCTAAGTCCTGTCCTCAGAACCGTACCGGGTTCCTCTGATTTCATTGTCCATTCCAAATTGGTTATTCAAAGGGTAATCGTAGTCACACCAGATTGATTACATACATACTTAAAATGACGTAACAGTAGAGCTACATACACTTGAAGTCATAAGAACTCAGGATAGGTTTTAATTTCTAACGGTTAACATATGTTAACGCCTTAAGGTGTGTTACTATTAAAGCACGTGATTTCTAAGAAACAAGGAGAAACGAAACTCGTACTGTGATCATTAGCCTAAAAATGCAAAGGTGGGTGCGAACAGCTTCTCTTATCAGTGGTGGGGGCCCAAAATTGCTCCCAGGTCAGTTTTTCCCAGAAAATGATGCGTTACAGAGAATACAAGAATCTTGCCCATACAAGGATAAAATATTAACACATTAACCATTTGCCTGTTGCTTATACTAACAGGAGGATTTATATATATATACACTACCGTTCAAAAGTTTGGGGTCACATTGAAATGTCCTTATTTTTGAAGGAAAAGCACTGTACTTTTCAATGAAGATAACTTTAAACTAGTCCTAACTTTAAACAAATGCACTCTATACATTGCTAATGTGGTAAATGACTATTCTAGCTGCAAATGCCTGGTTTTTTGTGCAAAATCTACAAAGGTGAATAGAGGCCCATTTCCAGCAACTATCACTCCAGTGTTCTAATGGTACAATGTGTTTGCTCATTGGCTCAGAAGGCTAATTGATGATTAGAAAACCCTTGTGCAATCATGTTCACACATCTGAAAACAGTCTAGCTCGTTACAGAAGCTACAAAACTGACCTTCCTGTAAGCAGATTGAGTTTCTGGAGCATCACATTTGTGGGGTCAATTAAACGCTCAAAATGGCCAGAAAAAGAGAACTTTCATCTGAAACTCGACAGTCTATTCTTGTTCTTAGAAATGAAGGCTATTCCATGCGAGAAATTGCTAAGAAATTGAAGATTTCCTACAACGGTGTGTACTACTCCCTTCAGAGGACAGCACAAACAGGCTCTAACCAGAGTAGAAAAAGAAGTGGGAGGCCGCGTTGCACAACTAAGCAAGAAGATAAGCACATTAGAGTCTCTAGTTTGAGAAACAGACGCCTCACAGGTACCCAACTGGCATCTTCATTAAATAGTACCCGCAAAACACCAGTGTCAACATCTACAGTGAAGAGGCGGCTGCGGGATTTTGGGCTTCAGGGCAGAGTGGCAAAGAAAAAGCCATATCTGAGACTGGCCAATAAAAGAAAAAGATTAAGATGGGCAAAAGAACACAGACATTGGACAGAGGAAGACTGGAAAAAAGTGTTGTGGACGGATGAATCCACGTTTGAGGTGTTTGGATCACAAAGAAGAACGTTTGTGAGACGCAGAACAAATGAAAAGATGCTGGAAGAATGCCTGACGCCATCTGTTAAGCATGGTGGAGGTAATGTGATGGTCTGGGGTTGCTTTGGTGCTGGTAAGGTGGAAGATTTGTACAGGGTAAAAGGGATTCTGAATAAGGAAGGCTATCACTCCATTTTGCAACGCCATGCCATACCCAGTGGACAGCGCTTAATTGGAACCAATTTCATCCTACAACAGGACAATGACCCTAAACACACCTCCAAATTGTGCAAGAACTATTTACAGCAGAAGCAGGCAGCTGGTATTCTATCGGTAATGGAGTGGCCAGCGCAGTCACCAGATCTGAACCCCATTGAGCTGTTGTGGGAGCAGCTTGACCGTATGGTACGCCAGAAGTGCCCATCCAACCAATCCAACTTGTGGGAGATGCTTCTAGAAGCGTGGGGTGCAATTTCACAAGCTTACCTCAACAAATTAACAGCTAGAATGTCAAAGGTGTGCAATGCTGTAATTGCTGCAAAAGGAGGATTCTTTGACGAAAGCAAAGTTTGATGTAAAAACAATGTTATTTCAAATACAAATCATTATTTCTAACCTTGTCAATGTCTTGACTCTATTTTCTATTCATTTCACAACGCATGGTGGTGAATAAGTGTGACTTTTCATGGAAAACACAAAATTGTTTGGGTGACCCCAAACTTTTGAACGGTAGTGTATATATATATATATATATATATATATATATATATATGGGCATGTTTGAATAGGCTGATGTGAGAAACACGGAAATTGCATAGAAAGATGGATATATGTATATATCCCAAAACAGTACAGAGGTTACTATTGTTCATATCTTGTCCTCTGTGGTTTTCTCCTCTCCCACATAAGGTCTGCTAGTCGCCTAGTTACATGGTCAGCTGCACCCTTGTTAGAGTGAGTTATCTGCATATACGCAGGTCCCTATTCTAGTAAAGGGTTTATAGAGAGAGTATTTCCCCAGTGTCTGTTTTCTTTATTGTCTACCACTGTTTTGTGTGCAGTTGCGGCCTGTTTGTTTACAGCCTGTGAGTCTTTCAGGTTTTCGGATTCAGCGTGTCCAGATTCGACGTGACAATATTAAGGTTACATTTACATGTAGTGGAAAGCCTGCTCATTTTCTACAGTGGAGAATCTGCTGCGAGATCCACATTATTTCTGCATAAAAAAAGTGTCAAAATCCGCACAAGTAATGCGGATCCACAGCAGACTTCCCCCCTTCTATTGAAAACTGCAGATCTGCCATTTTCAATGAGGATTGCGCCACGTATTTTCCACTGCAGAAAATCTCAACATTTCCGCTACGTGTAATCATACCCTAAATGTGGCAACAAGAATGTTTGTCCTTTTTTTGAGAAATTAGTGCCAGAAAAATGTCGTTTTTTTCAATAGTAAATTAAACCCAACATGTTATTTCTAAGGGTTGGTACAAATATGTACTTTTTAGTATTTTTGCCAAAAAAACATGTTTTATGGTAAAAAAATAATTATGTCAACACAGTTTATTGGCTACTTAAATTTATTTATTTGCAGGCAAAGGGGAAAAAAATTACGCCATCTGGTAAAAATAATTGCTTGACTTTATTCTACTAGTTATTATGATTGTGGTGGTACCAAATATGCATTTTATGGTAATTTACTTTTAAACCTCAAATGTTTTTTGAATGAAAATGAATTTTTTTGGGGGGTGGAAGGGGTCATATTTTTTGTTTTAAAACCTTTTTGAATTCAACAGTGTTGTCTGATTTGAAAAAGTAGTGGTGACAGTATGGGCAATAAATTGCAAAAATGAAAAAAGATATACCCATCTGCTGATCCACGGCTCTCCGCATCACCACACTAGTCTTCCAGCAGGTCACTCTCTAAATTATCTGTAAAATGGTTGTTTACCCACGTGACCCCTGAAATCAATATAAAAGGTCCAAAACAGGAAACCCTCGGTGACATCCTGTAAACATATCTTCATTAGAGGACCATGTGATCTGTTTTACGGGACTTCACAGGTACATGATGTGGAACTGCAGTGCAGAAATGGCATTGCGAGCAATTTTAAATGTTATCCTTTGGGGCAAAGGGCATATAAAAAAAATGAAAGACAACCCTTAATCTTTCTGTTTTGAAGATGCATGAATAGTTTAAGGTTTTGGAATACTTAGTATTGTATATAAGCCTTATTGCTTGTCAGAGTATCACTGACAGTCAATCTATTAGGCCATTGTATCTGCATGACGTAATAGACTTGGGAGGCTTTACCAGGCCACTGACTGCCACGAAACCTCATCCATACTATGCAGATGCATCTCAGGGAGCTGACAGATAGCACCTCCCCCCTTTGTCAAACTACTTAGATGCTGCGGTCACTATTGACCATGGCATTTAAACGGCTAAATGACTGCCCATTATGGAGAAAGCCTGGCTGTAAATCACGGCTGAGATCTAGCTGTTGAAGCTGTGCCATATCGCTATAATATGCAGATAATTTCTATCTAACACAGTCATATGAAGAAGTTACTATCTTCTATCAAATTCGCATACATCACTCCTAAAATACTCAGCACACCCCCCCAACCACGCTGCCTATTCCCACATCTCCAGTGGACTCTCCACAGCTAACTACTCAGGCTCACAGCGCGTCTCAGCCACTATCACCACAGGGAAAGCCGATGCAGTTCTCTCCTAGGTCCAGCTCCTCCTCGCCAAGGCTCTATCAGCCCCCAGACTACTAAGGTTCATTTTGTTATCTCACTATCCACCCTGTGACACAAGCTGCAGATCCCACTTTGCATAACCAAAAAAACACTTCCCACTAAAGGAGTCATTTGCTCTCTGGCAAGAACTTCTCCTTGATAAGCTTTCTGCACAGGCTTTCCACGTGACTCCCAACCTCTATAGAGGGGCACTCATTGGCTGCAAATGGGGATACACCAATCTTACACCTTCCTGGGCTGACTGCAGAGATTTGGGATCCAAAACCACTCAGACTTTTTCCTTGCTGCATGATAATATTATCTCAACCTCTCATACATGATTTGTGTCCAGAATGCTTGAGATGAAGTATGATGCTTGTGGCAAAGTTTCATTTTATGGTAAAAACTGTCAATTATAGAGGTCTAAAAATCTGTGGCTGAGTAAAGGTTTGGATTTTCCGGTGAACATTCATTTACGTTCCATATTCTACAATAGGTTAAGTTACTTAAAGGAGTTTCAAAGAATTCAAAATATGTGAAAAAATAGGCAATGAACATCAAAGGAAACTCCGAATGTTCTTCTCAAATCAATTTTCTCTCCTATCATTTGTGATACAGTACTGGCTAATCCCGTAACCCCAAAATCTCATCCTCTTGCCCTAAAGGAAGGCTGAGTTCTGCTTGGCATATTAACTATTGCAACATATAAGCTGATAAAATACATCCATGTGAATATATTAAATCCACTAGAAAATGCAAGAATATGATAAGAGATTTGCTCAGAGATTCACTAACAACACCAAAGGCAGTCATACATTATACAGCAGAGGGCAGAATGATCAATTTTACCCAAGACTTCCATATTAACATACATAATATCACAGCAGAAAGAGGAAAAAGTAAAAAGTTTTGGTACCTTGTTAACTAGTAGAACAAAATGTTATGGCTCTCAGAAATGTAAAAATGATTCCTTCCAATGGCTACCGAAAAGGAATTATGTTAACAGCGCAAGCTTTCGAGACTACTCAGGTGATGAAGAACCATAAATAGTCTCGAAAGCTTGCTGTAACATAATTTCTTTTTTTTAGCTATTAAAAGGTATCATATCTATAAGGTCATTTTCTTTCTCTTACTGAAAGTAGAGCACAGGTTAATTAATTTTTGCCAGACATCTCTGCTTGCAACTAATTTACCAGTGGTATAGACCGCCATCTCGTAAAGGGTAGACACCAGAAAAACTAAAAACATAGCTCAATTATTAAATCGACCCTCTGGTCTTGGAAAACAAAGGTGACTGTACCAGTTCTGTAACTAGGTGATGCACACAGTGCATTAATTTGCACACTACACACTTTGATTGGCCAGTGCTGCTCACACGAACACTGCTGGCCAATGAGAGAAGCGTTTAATGTCTTACACTACAGATGCATGCTAATGTATAATGTACATCAGCTTGTCAGAGAACCGGTGTGGTCATCTTTGTTTGCTCAGGACCAGTTAATTATCCACTTTTATGGAGAGGCAGCACATGCATCAACAGATAAAAGTTCTAGAACAAGGGTGGGCAACAGACTAATTAAGCCATGGAGCCCATAGGCCACAGACTTCACCATAGGCCTTTGAAAAGAAATGGCTTATGTGATGTCTACCCCTGGTATCCTAGGTGCATGGGGAAAGATATATAGGGTAAACACTAAGCTCTCCCTCATTGTTGTCAAGTTAACACAACTAGAGCAATTGCACTCCACTATTGCTCCTCATGAATAATAGTCTCTACTGTGGCAAGACCTACTTATTTTGATGATTTTTTTCTCTTTGACTGCAAGCAACCATCAATCGACTGGTGTGGCCTTTAACTAACTCTATTTTACTAAATGTCTGGCAACTAGGTTTGGTCTCAACTGGGCTCCTGCCTCCAACTCAACATACAGTCCTCTGGAAATTGCCCCTTGGAGGCTAGTGGTATTTCTCTCTAAGGCCTTTGTTGTAGCTACGACCATCAGCCTAATAGGTGATTGGCAGGGGTCCACAATTTGGGATCCCCACTGATCAGCTGTTTGCCAGACCACTCTCAGAGTGTACAAAGCAAATAGATCCATACATTGTGCAATGCCCACCTATTGTAATGCAGGCACAGCTACTATTGTGAATGGGAGATGTGCCAGCATTCCTTGCTGGGCCACTGTACAATGCACAGAGCTATCTGCGTCCTGCTCCGTACACTGTGACAGCAGCCTGTCGATTAGGTATTGATGACCTATTCTGAAGATAGTTAAAGGGGTTGTCCCGCGCCAAAACGTTTTTTGTTTTTTTTCAATAGCCCCCCCGTTCGGCGCGAGACAAACCCAATGCAGGGGTTTAAAAAAAAACCCGGATAGTACTTACCCGAATCCCCTTGCTCCGGTGACTTCTTACTTACCTTGCGAAGATGGCCACCGGGATCTTCACCCACGGTGGACCGCAGGTCTTCTCCCATGGTGCACCGTGGGCTCTGTGCGTTCCATTGCCGATTCCAGCCTCCTGATTGGCTGGAATCGGCACACGTGACGGGGCGGAGCTACGAGGAGCAGCTTTCCGGCACGAGGGGCCCCATTCCGAAGGGAGAAGACCGGACTGCGCAAGTGCGTCTAATCGGGCGATTAGACGCTGAAATTAGACGGCTCCATGGAGACGGGGACGCCAGCAACGGAACAGGTAAGTGAATAACTTCTGTATGGCTCATAATTAATGCACGATGTACATTACAAAGTGCATTAATATGGCCATACAGAAGTGCTGAACCCCACTTGCTTTCGCGGGACAACCCCTTTAATCAATTTTTTAGATCTTGAAAAAACTCAAATTGTAATCATCACTGTCATTTTCAGAGGTGATAATATTCTAACCATTATTACAAAAATTAAAAAATAGCATTTTTTGGTTAATTGAACTCCTAGCATGTACAAGGGTGTTTTACAGAGTGGGCCATGAAAAATTAGCCCACCTCCAACCCTTGAACCACACTCTTATATAAGCTGTCTAAAAGAAAATCTCATTGTTGCCCATATCAGTTAATCACAGCAGAGTTTTCATTTCTTGTACTGCTGAGGGAAGATGAAAGCTGTGATGTGATTGGTCAACCAAGACAAATTTTCTCTTCGACAGCTTTCATAAATCTTCCCCACGGTGTTCCTGTAACAGTGGATACTTATGGTGGAGGGTTATGCATGAAGCGGATCAATTAAAGAAACACTAGAGTCCTTCACCATAAAGTACTCAGATGCAAAACCACTTACTCAATGTTGTATTCAGAGCCTGGTTCAGAAATGGCACCAAACAGTATGGACAAACCAAGGCCTCTGTCACTCTAGACGTTCATAGTCATCCATGATATTCAGCAGCGGATTGTAACCAGCCCACGAAAATCAACTTAGAGACTGTCCTAGAAAGTTATATCCTGAACTATGAGTTGGCGAGGGCTCAACTCTTTGAACCAGAAACCATACCAAAAATCATGTGTGCTGGAACTCAAAGTACGCGACAAAGCTAAATGCGTAAATTACTGTATGTTGTTGTTATGATTGCTACAGGGCTTTTGGACCCATTGCTGTACTTTATGATAGACAAAGCCTGATTTCATTTATTAGGTCATGTAAACTCAGAGTATATGTGGTATTGGTCTGCTAAATATCCCCACATGACTCACGAAACACTACTACATCACCAGAAAATTGGTGTTTGGTGCGCAGTGTCAGGAAATGAATAGTGGCCCTAATTTTCTTTAAATCAGCTGTGAATACTGCAGTTTATCTGCTCATGTTTGAACAGTTTTATGACCAAAAAAAAGAATATACTATTTTTTCCAACAAGATAGAGTAATATGCCACACCTACCGCTACCCACTGGTACGGGGTCATGAATTGTTTACTGGAGAGTGGTCTGTTGTAAGATATGTGTAATGATCTGGTTCTGCATTGGATTCTCTTGTTGCGACCAGTACGGGCCGATAGCATAGTCAGGGTAGCCAGTAGTTGGTACATGGGTAGTATCAGTTGCAGTACAATAGGAGCAGACAGGTAGCGTAGTTAGGGCGAAGCCAGTGGTTGTTACATGGGTAGTATCAGTTGCAGTACAATAGGAGCAGACAGGTAGCATAGTCAGGGTGAAGCCAGTGGTTGTTACATGGGTAGTATCAGTTGCAGTACAATAGGAGCAGACAGGTTGCGTAGTCAGGGTGAAGCCAGTGGTTGTTACATGGGTAGTATCAGTTGCAGTACAATAGGAGTAGACAGGTAGTATAGTCAAGGAGAAGCCAGTTGTCAGTACACAAGTCTGTTTGCAGTGTGAGGAGCGGGCATGTAGTGGAGCGCAATAATCTCATAATAATTTATATAATGTAGCTAATCAAGAGACAGGATGGGGCCAATCAGGGAAACAGGAGCAGGAATTATGCAAAGGGCTGGATAGCTCAGCTGGTAGAGCCACTGCCTGACATACCGGAGTTCCTGGGTTTGAGTCCTGACAACGTGGGTAAATCAATAAAGCTTTGGGGAAAAAAATTATTTGCTTGTTCTTCCTGTTGCAGTATTATCAGAGGTAGGCTACTTTTTCATGGCCCACCCTGTATATGAATTCTTTGACTAATAAATTTTCCTTTGTGTATGGTTTCTTTTGTGTATCATAGTATATATTTTTGCATATTGTGTTTGAAATAAAATTCATGGGTTATGTGATGTTTGTAAAAAGCAAAGTACAGGTAGTACTGCATAATAGGCTAATGATGTTAAGGCAACTCAACAACCTGACACACAATGGCTTATTAAAGCAGAGGATTGAAGCCGTCTTGTCAACACTGGCTGACAATTACTCTAATAAATGTTGATTTTAATAAAGGCAAGTAAATAGATTTTGTGTGCGGTAATTTCATCCGTGTGCTCAATAAATCTCCGCTCTGAAGAACATCCATGTTCTTTGAACAGTAATGTTCCTGCCCTGATTTCACAGCCAAATGTAATTATCTGCTTCACTAGGAGTGCTAGGACTGCAATTTTCCCAGCCTGTGTCCAGATGGATATGGCAGCCAGCGAAATGTCCAGCTGTAATCATTGTCCTGTATTAAAAACAGAAAATGCAATTTATTGCATTTATTACAAAGTTCAGCCAATATGACATATTGTTAAAAAAAATAGAATTTTCAGTCTAATTATTTTAGGTAATAGTTGCAAAATTGAAGCACCGATGATAAGGATGTGTCACGCATAGTGAGAAAGAAAATGAATGGAACCTGGAATATGTAAATTGCAGTGGAAGCCGTTAAGCTGCAGAATTTAGTTGGAGTTACTAGGAAACATGACGACACCTAAACCCAGATAATTGCAGCAGTGCAGAATGTGTGTTTGCTCTGACGTTCCAATGACTGACGGTTAATGAGAAAAGCAAAATTGCCTCTGGTAAAATGTACTAGACAAGATTGGGCTTAGCTTGCCTGGTCCATTGCAGAAACAGCAGAGGTTATAGGGGGCGTTGGAAGTGGTGGGGGTTCTTGTCTCCAAGCCAGAGAAAGGTCTGGCCGCAGATCTGTGAAAAGAAGGGGGAGGAATAATGGATGCTTTCTTGCAGGGACAAAGCTAGGCTTTCTTTCATTCTCCGCTCAAAGATATAGTCTAATCAAACGTATAGTATAGTGCAGTATGAATTGAGGCCTCAGACTGCATTGTATTATAAAGCACTTCAAAAGTGACATGTATGTTTCTTAAAAAAAATACTAAAAACTTTTTCTCGGGGTAGTCCATTCCAAATACAGCTCCCAGAATACTTTTCTCCATTGATTTCTATGGATAATTTCTAGAGATGAGCAAGCACCAAAATGCTCGGGTGCTCGTTACTCGAGCCGAGCTTTTTGTAATGCTTGAGAGCTCGGGTTGAGTAACGAACTCCACTGAAGTCAATGGGAGACTCGAGCATTTTTCAAGGTGCCCCATGCTCTACATTGTTTTCAATGGAGCCTCGGCTGCTGCCAGTGGCTCCATTAAAAACAATGGTCTGCCAGCACCCCTGAATTGTTTTTCATGGGAAGGGCTTTACATATAAGCCCTACCCTGAAAAACAATAATTTTAGGGTAAAAAAATAAAGAAAAAACTTACCCGCTGCTGTGTCCCCCGTGAAGATGAAGAACACATCTGCCACATGCGGCAGATGTTTCCCTCATCCCCACTAGTAAAAGGAATTCCCTGCTGCTACATCTGCCCCATCTGTGACAGATGCAGCAGAGTAATTCTTCAATTTCCTACCGCAGCTGTCACACATGACTGCTGCGGTAGAGAATCCTGCTGCCGCCCCCCCAGTAATTGGATTTCAGGAAGGGCTTAAAATATAAGCCATTCCCTGAAAAACCAGGAAAAATAGTGTATTAAAAAAATAGATACTCACCTCCCTTCAGTTGTCCCCGGCTGTGTAGTGCTGATCTATCAGCAGCCGGGGATTTAAAATCCCCACCTGCTGAAAAAGCTGATTGTGATTGGCTGAGATGCTCAGCCAATCACAGGCAGCTCTCGCCTGTCATTCATTCAGCGAGAGATGATTTAGTGATCCAGCATTGAGCAGGGGGTTGGACCAGATGAGCTTGGAGGTCCCTTCAAACTCTTTGATTCTTTGCATCCAATTGAAAGTAATGGGAAAGCAACAGCTTTTTAAGCCGTGCTGCAGACAACGCTGATTTTTATTGCCCCACGATCACCCGACAAACAAGCATTACTTTGTTTGTTGATGCGGAAATGGTGTAGAAGCTAACATGAAACCGCAGAATTTCTGCTACGTGTGAATGCAACCTAAGCGTGGAGCAATCCTGGTAATAGAGCAGAACAATTGCAGAAAATTCATATACAGTACCCTCAGCTGCATTCCTGATATTTAACCTTTTTTTATTCATTCATTCGTTATGTTTCATTTTGGTTTTTATTCAGGAGTAATCTTAAGATGGCATGTTTCATGACAACATAACCCTATGGAAGAATAAGCGAATAAGTTATATTTATGTAAATGGGTGTTATTTGGGTAAGGAAAGCATGCAATTTTCATTTAAAAAAAAACTGGAACCTGTACCATTGAAGAATTATCTTGCAAATATATCAGAATTTGACATACATCCTTATATCAGTGTCCCTCTCCCATATTTCTATCACAAGTTGATCTTCGATATGGTAAGAAATGTGTGCAGGGAAAAATAACGCATTCACATGTTTGTATAATGGTGTCTTCAATAACAAGGTGATTTCTACATAATCGCGCTTGGATAACTCCTTATTGTCTAAGATCCATGATATTTTCAACATGCCTGTTTTGTCTACTAAGTTGAGGATGAGGTAAGGTGTTTTTTTTTACCGTGCCAAAGGATCACTAATTCACAAGACTGATGGGAGTCATCTTTGCCAGAAAAACGCAATCCTGGCGGCTCCATTGAAAGCAATAGGATGCTAGCACCCTTGCAGTGATTTAAATATAAGTCCTTTCCTGAAAATCAATCCTAGTTGTAGTAAAAAAAAATATATATATATATACTCACCTCTCCGCCGCTGCCGGGACTCAGGCGCGTCTAGCCACTTGGGTCCCGTCACTGTAATGAAGTTCTTTCAGCAGGCGGGGATTTAAAATCCTTGCCTGCTAAAAGGGCTGCGTATGATTGGCTGAGCACTCAGCCAATCACAGGCAGCGTTCATTGAATGACAGCTGAGCGCTGCCTGAACTTGGTCAATGAATTCAAGGAATACTAAGTGCTGCCTGTGATTGGCTGAGCGCTATGACGAATCACAGGCAGCGCTCAGCCAATCAGACACAGCCCTTTCAGGAGGTGGGGATTTTAAATCCCTGCCTGCTGAAAGAACCTCATTACAGTGACAGGAGCCAAGCGGCTAGACATGCCTGAGCCTCGGCAGCAGCGGAGAGGTAAGTATATATTTTTTTTTATTTTTCATACCAGATAGGAATGATTTTCAAGAAAGAGCTTATATTTAAAGCCCTTCCCTGAAAATCACTGCAGGGGTTGCGGGCACCAGCTGCGGCCCCATTGAAATCAATGCTGCATGGACCTGCATTCACGCATGTTTGTGCACGTACATGTGCGCGCCGATTTTGTGCACACCTATGTATGCACCAGCATATGCTCATCTGAATGCACCCTCAGGGTGCATTCACATGTTTCAGATTTGCTGCAGATTTTTTTGCAGATCTGCAGCAGGTTTCACTATTGGTGTCACTATTACTAGTAGGGGTACTGTAAGGTACCCTATTAATATTGGTCCCATTATGGGGATCACGATTAAAACTGGGGATGGCTACTATGTGGGACACTATTTCTATACAGTCTTAAAATTACAGTTAGCCCTTTGAAGGCAACCATAAGGCTGATGTAGCTATGAGTTTGACCCCCCTGATTTAGAAAGACAATGTTTGTAACTTACAACAGAATATATTGAAGACCACAAGTAAAAAAAAATTTAAGTCATATAGCAAATTAAAAAGCTATTAAAACAGTCACTTTATCCACAACCTAGTGTAGAATCAAGGCACATTAGACACATCATGGGGATCTTGGACAATAAAGAGGTATCTATGTGCGGTTATATTCATCCCTTGGATATTTCTCCCTTTGCATTGCCTTATGGCTTCTTCCCACTAGCAAAACTTTTTCTTGCGGCCCCTTTGAAAGCAGTGGATTTGCAGCAATGATTTTCAAGAAAGGGCTTGAAATATAAGCCCTTCCCTGAAAATCATGGCTAGCTGTAAAAAAAAGTTAAAAAAAATATATATACTCCCCTAGAAGAGCCATCCGGCTCTTCTCTCTGGCACAGCAGTTGTCTTATGTATTCTGGAAGCTGGAGATTGAAAAATCTCCGCCTCCAGAAAGCGCTGGTGTCATTGGCTGGGCGCTCAGCCAATCACAGGCAGCGCTCAGCCATTTAGCATTTTCTCTGCGCTATGAAGCACTTGATGTCGCACCACTAGAGAAAAAAACGTTAGTGGGTTGAAGCCCTTATGATGAGAAGTTCCTTGCCATTATTTATTCCCTTACTTGTAGGAAGGACTGAGCGAGGCAACAACACTCAGGTGCTTGAGTGAGGTTCTGACCAGCATCATATTTTCCCCTTTGTCTTACACAGTGCGGTTGTTTTACACGGGCAGCACTTGGACTTGTCATTGTTTCGTCCAGGTGCCGCCCAGCTATCATCAATGATCCACCTCCATTTGTGGCGGAGATCCAAACCATTTATGGGCAACCTAACAACTGTAGATAATTGGGTTTCAAAGGGGAACCAGGCAATCTGTACTATATTTCAGTGCCCTGAAAGTCGTGTTTGGACTGCACATCCCTTACATTTACAGTATTGTGTTTGCAGTGTTCTAGGTCAGATTCTTTATTACAGGAAGGGTAAACTCACTCACAATGGGGGTAAACTGTGAGAACCTTGATAATCATTAAAACGGAGTTCCTGAGCCCCCCATATAAATGGAATGATGGTCACATGTGTACTAATGCTCCATTCATCTCTGTAAAGTTGAGCATTGTATTCACTACCTCCAGCAGTGCCATAGAAATGAATGGAGTGGGAGTACACACAGGTGACCACTGCTTGATTCATATGTTGAAACTTTGGACCCCTTTTCTCAAGATCGGTGGGGATCCCAAAGATAAGATTCCCAATAAGCATACACTTAACATATATCCTATGGATAGGTGATAAATGTTTATCTTCTAGTTGAAAAATTAAGACGTATGCATCATAAGCACAACTGTGACTAACTGAAAGCTGTTGTCTGATCAGAGTCGACCCCTTTCAGAATGCGGCCTCTAGGGCAAACAACTAGCTGCCATGGGTCCCATTCCCAGCACTCTCCAGCAAACTGTTAACTTTATCTGGGCAGTCATGGCCAACCAATAATACAAGAACGGCGAAAAGTCTGCCTAAATGAGGTGTTCTCTTCTTTCTTGGGACAAAAGTATAGAGAACTGAATTGTGTAACCAGACTGTATCCAGACGGCATAGAGCAAAAAGACTGGAAAAAGGGTCTAACAAATGATTACATTTCCTTCCAGTGAAGTATTTTCTACACTTGATAAGTTTTTTTGATAAAACGTAATTTATATTGTTGATTACAGCCAATTTACACTAGTCTACAGCAGATGAGTCCTCATTATTCCAGGATTACTCTGCATACAAATGTGTGCAACAGTTACCTAATAAATTGGTAGTCTCATTATCATTGTGTAAATGCTGCCGAAGAAAAATAGATTTTTGTTCTGGCTCATAGAAAAGAGTCTCAAGCAGGGTGCTCTTGTCTATGACTAGTAGAGATGAGCGAGCACCAAAATGCTCTGGCCCTCGTTATTCAAATCGAGCTTTTCGTTAAATTCGAGAGCTCTATTCGAGTAACGAACCCCATTAACTTCAATGGGAGACTCGAGCATTTTTGTATGGGACCCGCCGGTTGGCGAGCTTTTTTTTTTCCTGTGTTTTCTCTTTCTCTCTCTCTCTCGCTCTCTCTCTCTCTCTCTCTCTCCTCCCCCAAGCCAGCCACAAACTACCGTTGACATGCGCAGCGTCGCAGGGGGAGGGGTCAAATCTGACACGTCAGCGGCGGGGAGGGGCCAAAACTGGGGCGGGCTCGAACACAGCGTGATGCTCGCTCGAGTAGTGAGCACCATCAAGTATGCTAATACTCGAACGAGCATCAAGCTCTGAAGAGTACGTTCGCTCAACTCTAATGACGAGGCTATGCCCTAATAGAGCACATAGATAGGAGTTGTCTTCACAAGACAACTCTTTTGAGAATAAGTTTAGAGCAATATTCCCAAGACTAACTTTTATCACCCATCGATTGGATAGGTGATAAGAGTCTATTTGGTGATGAACTCACTGCTGAGACCCCCACTGATCCTGAGAACGGTGATCCCATATTCCCTCATTGTGGTCTCAATGCACTCCCCACAGTGATTGGGAGATTGAATGCAGCGGCTGCCATGCATTCATCGTACCGCTTCATGCATTTCAATTGGGCTGGCAGAAATAGCCGAGTACAAGTGCTTGGTTATCTCCATCAGTCCCACTGAAGAAAAGTGCACAATACACAGGCTGAAGGGGACGAGCTACAGAGCTGGATTCTTTACAGCAGAGGTCAGTGATTCTGTGATGGAGTGCATCCTTAAAGCGGTTCTACCAGAATCACAAATTATTTCCTTTCCACAGGATAGGAAATAACTTACCGATCGTGGAGGACTAACTGCTACACTTCCCCTTATCCTGAGAATAGGTGTCCTGTGTAGGGGGAAGCCCCTCCCCGCCGCTGACGTGTCAGATTTGACCCCTCCTGCCTGTCACTGTGGGGTCGCTTCACCCCCTGAATTCCCTCCAAATTGATTGAGCGCTGGCCGAGCATGTGTGGCTACCACTTTATTCTTTTTAACAGGGTTGACAGAAAATACCCAAGAGCTTGACACTCGGCCATCTCCGTTAGTCCCATTGAAAATGAATGAGTTGGAGTGCCATTCAGTCTCCTCCTCACTGCCGGTGGTTTGGTAAGTCCACAGTAAGTAGGACGAGGGACACAGGAATTTATGGGGGGTTTTATTGGTGAGACCCCCACTGATCAGCAAGTTATATAACTTGTGATCCTGATAAACTCCTTTAAGCGATATGTTGACTGTGTTTGAATCTGCCAATAATAAAGACTTGTGCTTGAGAACATTCAGTGTAATGATCTACAAAATAATCAATAAAGGAAAATCATTACATAGTGTGGGTTCTCTCTTGAGGATTTGGTGTTATTTCCTTAACTATCAATAGTATGTTGCTTAGACATTAAAGTTGCCACCTATTGTTAAGGCATAGTGATTTCTATGTAGCAAGAAGACAATTTGGGCAAGAAGTCCATATTGATTGGTGGTATAGATTTACATTTGGGTATAGTATATGTTTTGTCTTCTGTATAACAGTTATACAATCTGTATGTGAAAAACAGATTTAAAACTAACCAAATTCGATTAATTTATACAAATCTTGCTTTTTAATGAACCCATACTGAAGAGCCCTAGTAAATAAACAAAATGACTTATCTTATATTTTCTTAAAAAACACACATCTACATTGCGAACTGATGGAAACTATTAACCATTAGTCTAGGCTTGGCTAAGATCAAGTTTTTTTTATAGATAGTATTAGTGATCAATAATAAAATTCAGGTTGTACCACTGGATTGGCATAATGTCAATGTGGTTCCAATATACAAAAAGGGGGTTAAGAAGAGAGCCAGGTAATTACAATCTGGTTGGTTTCTATACCCACCCATCCCAAGTTACATTTCTTTGCATCTATAGTCTAGTTTGGCCTAGGATACAAGCTCTATAATACTCCTCAAGTTTCGGCAGTCCCACTCCCCCTCGTCTTGGGTACAAGGCTAGAATAGACAGTGCTACCCTAGGGTTTTTTCCCATTTTAAACAAACATAGCTGTCTTTGAAATTTTTTCAGTATTCCTTTCGGGCCATGGACAGGCAAGGTTCTGAAAAAATACAATATTTTAGGGAGCACCATCACCTTGCGAGATCTTGCCCATCCATGACAGTTGGTGTTTCCTGTTTAAGTCTAGTTTTAATTGAATATCAGACAAGATGGGCAAAAAGTTCGCTTCTATCAAATTTTTGAGTGGATGGGTTAGTGTCACTCCCAGATACAAGATTTTGTCTTTTTGCCATTCAAAATGAAATTCTTTTTCAATAGAATTTTAGAAGTCTAATGCTACATTAATACCCATGGTTTGAGTTTTGTGTATGTTTAGACTGTAGTATGACACCCAGCTGAATTCCTGTATATTATTATATGATACTCTCAAAGAGCCTAAAGGGTTAGTAAGTGTAAGGCTGGGGTCACACGAGACAGAATTTCAGTGGAATTTTTGCGGAATGCTGCAGGCTTTGTAGCAGTATCACCGTTGGCATAGCGCTGCGGCTTTCTCTCCCTATAGAGAGGAGAGAGGCTGCTGCGGAAAAGAAAAAAGAATTGACATGCTGCGGAATTAATTCCGCGCCACATTTCAGTTTTCGTGCAGCTTGGCCACGGCCTGTGGACGAGATTTTTGCTAAATCTCATCCACTTTGCTGGCTAATCCCGGGACTAGGAGCCGTGAGCGGAAATGCTGTGTGGACTTTATGCATGGAAATTCAGAGGCAATCTAGCCCTGTGTGAACCCAGTCTAAGGACCATATCGTTCTCAAAGAGACCTAATTTGTGTTAACTAGTATTTGCAGAGATCTCTCTTACATTTGGGTTAGGTCTTATTAGTTCTGACAGAGGTTCAATAATTAAAGTAAAAAACAGAGGTGACATCGGGCATCCCTGTCTTGTTCCATTTGTGATAGTAAATGGGTCTCACATTGTGCCATCCACCAACACTCTGGCTGAGGGTGTCGAATAAAGTGCCCTGACCACATCCACCGCTCTCCCATTGAATCTGAATTTTTCCAGTACTACAAATGCATAGCCCCAGTGGATGTGGTCAAAGGCATTCTCAGTGTCCAAGGCTATAAATATTGCTGGTGTATGCGATATCTGCAAGTAGTGAATTAAACTGATCAGCCACCTGGTGCCATCTGAGGTTTGCCTACCTTTCACAAACCCTACCAGGTCAGAGTGAATAAGGAACACCATGAGCTTAAGGAGTCTTCTGGACAGGGCTTTCACATTGATTTTTACATCTGTATTAACCAGAGAAATTGGTCGTAAAATTCGCTTATCAGGTTTGGGGGAGCCACTATGGTAGCTTGCAACATTTCCCGTGGGAATCTACCCTGACACATTGCAGAGTTCAGAGCCTCAGATAGAAAGGGGAACAGAGAGGGAGCGAAAATTTTGTAATACTCATTGGCGAATCCATCTGGCCCCGGGGACTTTTGAGCTTTTAGGGATGCAAACATCTCATGTAGTTCCGAGAGGGACAGAGGAGACCCCAACAAAGGATATGAATTTTTTGCAAAAAATCTGCTATTTGGGTTGGAGAAGGTTGTCCTTAATACATTCGCCATTTGCTTAGAATGGGAGATTTTATGGTCTTTCTTACTTGATCTCCAAATAAGGGGACTTTAGTTTTAGCAAATTTCTTCCAGGCAAAATGGAAGTGATCAGAGGAAGCATGATTTGCGTAAAACAAAAGCACAATCCCATAACACTTTAACGATTTATTCCGCAAGTTAGGTGTAAGCTGCAGTTGGAACTGAGCATGCAGAAGGTCAGCACTGTTTGACCGGACACCGGGAATCTTCTTCTCTTTCAGCTCGTGTGTTCACCTGTGCTTTAGGCCTATGCTTTTCTCTGTCGGTCACAACAACTTAGTGCCTCTCTTCCTATGCTTTATATTGCCCACAATGAACCACTCTGTGTAACTTCCCTCTGACACAGGTACCCACAGGCGTGAAGAAAAATCGGAAAGCTCATGCCCTTCAATGCCTGCGTGGATGGCAATTGCGGAATCTGCAATTCATATCCAGTCGTGTGGGACCAGCCTAAATGTACTTAAAAGGGAAATGTTTTCTTTACAATATACAAGTGTAAGGCACAAATCTTAAACAGTAAGAACAATGCATAAAAGAAACCAACTAAAATATTAGACCCCACTGCCACCTTACTACACCTGAGGAGCAATACAACCAGCCCCACTAGCTTTACCCCTTGACAGCTCATCGTTAAGTCTAAAACTATTGAGACAGATGTTACCTGACCCCACCAATTGTTACCTCTTTACCCTGTTGCTTTTCTTCCTCCACAACTAGACTCCTCTCAGCAGGGTCATACTGGGAATAATAATTACAATCAGTCCCGACAATTGACAGTAGCTCATCCATATATTTATTAGGCCCTCTGCACACGGGCGGAAATTCCGCCGAATTTCCGCCCGTAGAAGCTGCCATTGGATTGGGTTAGAAAACGCAAGAGGAATAACAGAATGTCTCCCAGCTCATGGTCTCTGTCTTCCCACTACTGTGCTGATGTAGACACTAGAACTGGTGCAGACCATTTATGCTCCTCTGGCTAAATGGTACATTACTCCAATATACTAGATAGTTAAAGTGTAAAGATAATGCTGCTGAAGCCTGGTGACATGGTGGTTCGAGCTGGAGTGGATGTTTCAATTCCGGCTCCAAATGGGCATGGTCGCTGGGGGAACTAGGGCCAGGCGATGACATTGAGGGCTTTGTGGAGGCAGCCATTTGTGAAAGAGGCCCAGCCGGGACGCTGGTGGATGACCTCTGATAAGACTGTGCACCAGTAGGGAGGGTGGTACACCTTGGGCATGAGCTTCTAGCACCCGATGTTCCGTCTGGCAGAGTCCAACTCTAGACTCCATAGCAATGCTTTATAAAACTGAATTTATTAATTATTTTCTCCAGTTAATCCTGGGACTCCTGTAATTAATGACAACATGGTATACAAACCGGTGATGCTATAATAATTATTGTGCTCAGCCAGATGCTGGGCCACAATATAACATGCGAATAATGGATGTCTCTCTGGTTTTATCCAGTGGTAAAGAGTTATGGAAAGCTGTGCTCTCCGTGAGGCGTACAAGACTGCCGATGCTGAGGAATAGCACATGGGTTCCTGGTAAAGTTCACCTTGTAGGCCAAAGAGGCTGCGACACAATCTATTTATCCTCCAGAGAGGCAGAGAAGAGGAGGGCAATGGAGCGATGACCTGTCCTATGTCACAGAAATGCCCTTTCCTCCTGTCTCTGGCAGTCGATAAACTTCACGTGAAGCTAGACACTATGATAGAAGTTTGTATCCACCAGTCTCTCAGATAGGGACCGTTGTCGCTACACTGATGGACAGGCCTCTGTAGGAGAGTTGCCAGGCAAGTCTGACTCACAACAGCATCTGGCACTCTCTGAAAAATATGGCGTGGTTTCCATCTAGTCTTGCGCCAGAGCCCTCGTTCTCCCCCACTTAAAGCATTCGCTGCAAGAATATTACTCCACTATACAAACAATACTGGGGGGAAGGGGGACCCCCTGCTGAGACAGTCCCAAGAGGCCCATATTACTTTGATCCATAAGGATGGCAAAGACCCGGAGTCATGTGGTAGCTATCGCCCGATCTCCCTCATAAATCAGGACATGAAATTGTGGGCTAAGCTACTCGCAAAAAGGATGGAGCCCTTCATGGCTTCTTTGATAGACAGGGAGCAGTCGGGCTTTGTGTGTGGAAGGGAGGGGAGAGACAACTGCATAAGATTGCTACATGCTGCCCGCTACGCACAACGCCATAGAATACCCTTAGCCTTAGTAAGTACAGAAGCAGAAAAGGCATTTGATAGGGTAGACTGGCGTTATATAGAAGAGGTCTTGCACTCCTTTGGTTTTCCATTGGAGTTCATACAGGCTATCCTCTCTCTTTACAAATGCCCTCATGCAAGACTTAGGATCAATGGTACGCTCTCTCCTCCCTTCGACATTAAAAATGGCACTCGGCAGGGGTGCCCCCTCTCCCCCTCCCTGTTTGTGCTGGCCTTGGAGCCGCTGCTTCTCAGGGTTAGACAAGACCTAGGAATCGGAGGTCTACATCTCAGTGAACGGGTGTTTTCGTCAGCAGCATTCGCTGACGACATAGTCTTTTTAATAACTGATCCCCAAAGGAGCCTGCCCAGGCTAATGGAAGTAATCGAGGGATTCGGCCTTGCTTCCAATTTCAAAATCAACTACACAAAATCAACTATTTTAAATGTCTCTATACCAAGGGTGCAGGCTGACGCATTGAGAGCCAAATCTCCATTCATATGGTCGGACTCCTCGATTGACTACTTGGGCATCATACTATCGCGGAAAGCCGAAGACCTGTACAGGGAAAATTTTATACCACTGCTAAACCAGGTCAAATGTCTCCTGAAGAAATATGACATTCCATTTGTGTCATGGTTCGGGAGAAAAAACATTATTAAATCATACATATTACCCTCTATTCTATACAAAATCAGAATGCTCCCGATTCATTTGCCGGCCAGCTTCTTCAAAACACTACGCACTGCGTTCACTGGATTCATTTGGAGGCGGAGGAGGCCAAGACTGGCCTACTGTCTGATGACTAGGAGGAGATCTGAAGGAGGGATTGACCTTCCAAACCTGCTGGACTTCTACCGCGCTGCACATCTTCGCTACTGGGTGGACCTAACCCAGCCGCATAGAGATAGCTTGCTGACCACATTAGTAGAGGGCTACAATAGAGACCAACTGCTAGAGGACCTCTGGCTCCCCACCAGAAGCAGATACAAAGCTAAAGGTTTCAACCCTTTACTTAAAGGCCCCTGCACAGTCTGGGATGAACTAAACAAAGAATTAGCTCCGCCCCCTCTCCCTTGCTACCATTGTGCATTATCACTAAGACACTCGGCCTACCTACAGACCCAAGCTCGTCCTCGATGTGGAAAAGGCTCTCGCTCTTGAAATTACTGGATCTATATCCACTAGCACACTTGCCCCCGACTTCAATACTGCGGAAGCTCCTTCCCGAGAGTAGATTTTCTTTCCTACATCAAGCACAACTGGAAGGGACTTTAAAGACCTTCCTCACAAGATTTAAATCCACTAGACCATTATCCCCATTTGAGAAAGCACTTCAGAATAACAAACCCCCTGTAAGTAAAATCTCTTACCTAAAAAAGAACTTTATCGTCCCTAGTCTCCCTTACAAACCCGCTTTCTTGAGCTCCTGGGAGAGAGACTTAGGAATCACACTATCTTCAAACGAAGTAAAAGCAATTTTAAAAACCTCTTTCGGCCTATCCCCCTGTGTTCTCGCACAAGAAGCACATTATAAGTTGCTCTCCCGTTGGTACCGGACACCACAGTGGCTACTTGATCACAAGCTTTCCGCGGATGGTTCCTGCTGGAGATGCGGAAATCACCTTGGCACCTACCTACATCTCTGGTGGACTTGCCCGACATTGTCTCCCTTCTGAAGAGGAGTGGAGAAGATAATACACTTGATCTCACCAAATATAAAAATAACACCTGAATTGGTACTCCTTTGGAAGCCTTCCAAATTCTTCCACCCACAGAGAAATAAGATGATAGCCCTGATACTTGACACAGCCAAATCCCTTATACCGTCCCTTTGGAAACAACAAACGGCCCCTACATTGGGACAGTGGAGGGAGAGAGTGGACAACCTCTACAATGTAGAGGAATTGTACAGCTGGTCCAAAAACTCACATGACAAATTCAGTCAGGTATGGTACATGTGGTGGACAGTGAGAGACTCACCAATATGGAACGAGTGAAGAGATGGCTACGGCTCCGGACACCTCCCCCCCCCTACCCTCCCCCCCCTCTACCCCACCCTTACTTTCCCCACACCCCTCCCCCACCCACAGTTGTCGTGATTTTAGGTGCAGAAGGCAGCCCCATGCGGATGCTCGCGGGGAATGATACTATATTTTACACCTATACGAGATAGAGGCAATATGAGTTATCTTCTTTGCACTAGTTTTTCATTCCATCCAGGTCCAGCGAAAGATGTTTTTCGTGTGAGATAGAGATGCTGCTTAACCCATTTATTATTGGTACTCAATGACGTATTTCTGCAGTTACTCTATATTATGTCGCGTCCCAAATTCGTTGGACTCCCCATGATCGTCGATGTTTTATGTACTCTGCACCGTGTAATTGTAATTGCAATTGTTGTCCTGTTATTACCTAAAAACCTCAATAAAATTTGATTTTCAAAAAAAAAACAAAAACAAAAAAAAAACAATACTGGGGGGAAATATTAACTTCCCAACACCCCCTTACATTTCCCCTAATTAGATTTTTTTTAGAATTGCTGTTTAAGCAACTTTCTACAGTTGAAAAAATTTTACATGCAAAAACGCCGGTGTCGGAGGCAGAAGTAAACAACCCCTGCCAACCAACCCAGATTTGGCAGGGCAGTCCTTTAGTCATTTTGGGGACGGTCCTAGAACGCATAAAGTATGTCCTAATTTCCCTTCCCTTCTTCAGTTACTCTGGTGGTCTGGATCGGGCTGCAACAGTACAATGTTGGCATCTTCATTACACACAATAGTAATGCGCTATGCTGCATCCCTGACCCCATTTCCTGCTCTATTTAGAGCGTAGAAGATGTGGAGCAGTCAGGCTATGCTATGCTGTACAGAGTGCAATGTCCAGCACTACTAGTGTGTGTAACTAAATGTAGTCATAGAGGAGGCACTATCATTAAATGTGGCCACATAGGAGGCACTATCACTAAATGGGGGGGGGGGGGGGACTATGGCTAAGTGTGGCCACAGAGGGACCACTCTTACTTTGTGGGGCCTCAGGTGAGACATTACTACTATGGGGAGGAAGTACTGAAAGGTCCACTGGAGGTAGTGGAGACTCCAACCTCTAATGAAGGTTTTTCAGAAGGCAGGGATTTAACATCCCCGCCTGCTGAGAGGGCTGCATCTGATTGGCTTAGCGCTCCGCCAATCACAGGCAGCGCTCATCCATTCATTGAATGACAGCTGAAAACTGCCTGTGATTGGTCACAGAGCTCAGCCAATCACAGGCAGTGCTCGGCCATTCATTGAATTAATATAAACCCCCTGTCTGCTGAAGGAATTTCATTACAATGATGGGACCTAAGCTGCTAGATGTACCTGAGCCCCGACAGCAGCAGACAAGTGAGTATATATATTTTTTTATTTTTTACACATGCTAGGGGTGATTTTTCAGGGAAGGGCTTATATTTAAAGCCCTTTCCTGAAAATCACTGCATGGGTGCTGGCAGTTTATTGCTCTCAACGGGGACACCGGCAGCAGCCGCAGCCCTATTGAGAGCAATGGGAGAAACTCGCGACTCGAGTATAAGCCAAGGGGGGCTTTTTAAGAATAAAAAATATGTTGAAAAATTCGGCTTATACTCGGGTATATACAGTAACACTTAAAAAATGATTGCAATAGAAAGTAGGCCTATGATAAATGTTAACTATTAACTATTTTGAGGTGTTTGACTGTCTTAGGCTAATTTCATACGGGCGAGTGCGATATTGGGCTTTAAAACTCAGCCTAATATTGCGCCCGCCAACATGCGATTTATCTGCGGATGTGAGGTGTTTTTGTATAAAAAATGTCTTGCATCACTTCAGGGAAGTAGCGATCCTCCGGCGCAGCTTTTAGCCATGGTGGAGGATTGTTCAGATTTTCCCATTGCTTTCAATTGGAAACTTTGTACCGCATAGCATTGTACTTGTATGCACCTAGCACATGGTGCGATGCTTTGCCGGCCCCATTGAAAACAAAGGGCTATGTGATGCGAGGGCATGCCCAAAGATAGGACATGCTGCAATTTCTTTCCTACATCGCAATGTGGGAAAAAAAATCACTCGTGCAAGATTTGTGCGTCTCACAACGCACAAATCTCAAAAAAGACTCTCGGCTGTGTGAAACCAGCCTTAGGCTATATTCATACGGGCGAGAATCTTGCGCAAATTTTTGCTCGTTGTGAGATGCACAAAACTTGCACAAATATGAGCTTCATTCTTTAGAATGAACTTTTTTTTGTTTTTACCTACAATAAAACTATAAGATGGAAAAAAAGGCAGTGGAAAAGATACTTAAAAAATAGCCCTGTATGTCACGAGAAAAAAAAACAAGCAGCAAAGATAATATTGGCAGCTGAAGGAAAAAAAATAAGGCAGTTAAACCGCCACATGGGTAAAATCCCTAAAAAGGTGTCTGGTCCTTAAGGTACAAAACAGCCTGGTCCTTAAGGGGTTGAAAGGGGGATGGTGCTTGAAATCATTGTCTTCTTCTGTTAACCATGGTTACCTCCTTGGAAACATATGCAGTCATCACTGCTTTGCATCAAAAGGACAAGGACATTGTTACTTGTAAGATTGCCCCTAAATCAACCACTTATCGTTGCTTTAAAGAAGGCGTCATGGCGCCCAAGAAAGTTTGGCAAGTGCCAAGACCGTTTCCTAAAAAGGTTTAAGCTAAAGGATCGGTTCAACACCAGTGTAGAGGTTGCTCAGGAATGGCAGCAGGTAGGTGTCAGGGCATCGACACGCACAGTGAGGCGAATACTTTTGGAGGCTGGCTTGGTGTCAAGAAGGGCAATAAAGAAGCCACTTCTCTCCAAGAAAAACATCAAGGACACACTGATATTCTGCATGAAGTACAGGAATTGGACTGCAGAGGACTGGGGGTAAAGTTATTTTCTCTGATGTATGTCTGGAAGGATGATTATCCGGAGAAGAAAAGTAGAGCGCTTCCATGAGTCTTGTGTCATGCCAACAGTAAAGCATCCTGAGACCAGTGATGTGTGGGGTTGCTTTTCATCTGACGGAGTGGGCTCATTCACAGCCCAAGAACACTGCGAGAATCGAGAATGGTATCTAGACATGCTGCAAGAGCAACTTCTCCTAACTCGTAAAGAACAACTTGGTGATGAACAATGCAAGATGGAGCACCATGTTGCAAGGCAAAAGTGATAACTAAGTGGCTCGGTGAACAAAACATTGAAATTTTGGGTCCATGGCCAAGAATACCCCCAGAACTCTATCCCATTAAGAACCTATGATCGATCCTCTAAAATCAGGTGGACAAAAAGCACACAAACTGTAAAAAACTTCAAGTACTGATTAGGCAAGTATAGGTTGCCATCAGTCAGGATGTGGCCGAGAAGCTGATATCCCGCATGCCAGGGCGAATTGCAGATGTCTTGAAAAAAAATGAGTCAACACTTTAAATATTACATTTTTTCCCAAAGTTTATTTTTTGTCAATAAACATTTAAAAATGTATAAAATGCTTACAACTGAAGTTCAATATTCCATAAAGACCATTGAACAGTGTGGCATGGAGGTGAATGAAAACAAAGGTTTGGTACGGTGTTAGCCAGTAGAGCAAAATGTGATTGTTCCCAGCAAGAGAAACCAAGTAATCTTGTAGATATGATACCTTTTAATGGCTAAGAAAAATACATGATGTTATAGCGAGCTTGCAAACCTCTCGGGTTCTTCGTCAGGCTAAAATGGAGTAGATCTGAAGATATTCATGCCTCTTCAGATCTAATCTATTCTTAGCCTGACGAAGAGACCGAGAGGTTTGCAAGCTCGCTATAACATCATGTATTTTTGTTAGGCATTAAAAGGTATCATATCTACAAGATTACCTGGTTTGTCTTGCTGGGAACAATCACATGGAGGTGAATGGGACAATGCTCTAGTACTCAGAACAAGAGCTATGAAAACAGTAACATCCCGAGTAAAAGCAAGATCAGAAGCGGATATAGGCACTGGGGAAGCTGCAGCGCTCCCCTCCAAACCACTGATCGACTCCCACCAATCGGATATTGATAGCCTATTCGGATGACAGGCCATCACGTTTTAGGACCCAGGTAACCTTTTTAAATGAATTCAGACCGGTAACTTAATTCGAACCTCAGATCAGACTTCTAAATTAATTCTGACTCAAAGTCAGACCCTTAACTTAATCAAACCTGGGCCAGACCCCTAAATGAGACTTCAAAATGCATCATCCAGATGAGGGCAAAAAATCATGGCTTCCCTTCTCTTCTGGGTCCTGCTGACGAGCCGTGACGGCGGCGCGCTGTATGGGATGCAGGACCCAACTTCCTAATGACAGGCTTCTATGCCGGTCAGGATTTGCCGATTGCTGCACAGCATCTGTTAGGGGGTTGGAATGACTGCTCTAAGGCCAGCATCACATGAGCGTTCGCATACTTGCACGCACATGAGCGCCATGTTTTTGCAGAACAAGCATTGCTTTTTTGCATGCGGGTTGGTGTATTTTATTGTACTTTTTTGGCATGCAAGGTATGTGCATTTGTGCCCCCCCAAAAAAAGACGAAATACTCTGAGTCATTGAAATGGCTAATTAGTCTAATGAGTTCCAGATGTGTTCTATTTCACAATGTTTCATGCATCTCCTAGCATATTGTGTTCACATTTGCGCATCCCCATTGACTTCTATGGGGATTGTTGGTGTGCACGTGCGCAGGAAAATAGTGCATGCTGCGGGGTTTTTTTCGCGGGACCGAGCTATGTAAGAAAAATACGCATGCAATATTTGAACTTAAAAACGCCCGTAGTTTACACTGTCGTAGGCACCATTGTGCACACGTCAGGCAGCGTATTTCCGCTATGAACTGGGCTTTTTTGCGTGTATCTGTGTATTTTACTGTACTTTTTGCGCGCAGCAGATGAACACACCATGACTTAACCGGCTAGTTAGCCTAATGAGGTCCAGATGTGTTCTTTTTTTAATCGTAATTACGCAGCTTATTGTATTTTTGCACGCATTGAGCGCACATTTGCGCTCCTCTTAGGCTTTGTTCAGACGAGTTCTTTTTTTTTTTTGCGCACAAATAGAACATGTCTATTAGAATCAATGGTTTCCTATGAAGTGTTCACATGAATTATTTTTAGACGCGTAAAATACTCGCACCTCCAAAGGATAGGACATGCGTGGCTACAATGCGTGCTGCGAGAAAAGATAGGACGTGGGATACCTTTGGAGAATTTTGCGCAGGAGTTCTCATTGACTCCTATGGGAGCTGGATAACACGCAGCACGCACCACAGGTCATGGGGATGAGCAAATTATTCGTAAATGTAGATTGTGCCTTTATACTTGTGCACACGATTTCCACAGTGGCGATCTTTTGCGGGGCTATTTGTGCGCAAAAAAAAAAAACGCTCATCAGAACTAGGCCTTAAAGCGCTAAAAAGAAAGTGTGAGTGAACCAAACGAAATGAATGGGTTCTATTTTCTGTGTATTTGCGTACTGTGCGCACAAATTCTGAATGGCGCCATACATGAGTGATTTTTTTCCTTATCGCACCACGATGCGGTAAACAAATTGCGGCATGTGCTAACTTTGGGCATGCCCTCGCATCGCCCATTGATTCCAGTAGGGCCGGCGTCAGCTTCGCACCGTGTACGAGGTGTACGCGGTGCGCTGCAAGGTTTCTCCATTGAAAACAATAGGAGAAACCCCCACGATCCTCCGGCGCGGCTGACAATATCGCTACTTCCACGAAGTGATGCGAGGCGGTTTTGATATAAAAACGCCTCACATCCGTTGAGATATCGCACGTTGGCGAGCGCGATAGTGGGCCGTGATTCACTGCCTGATGGCGCACTCGCTCGTGAGAAGTTCGCCTTATCGTTTATTTTAGGCAGGCACAAAAATCGTTGTTCATCGCTTGCTAGTCGCTCCGCGTAAAAGGCGATTGTTCGGTTGTTCGTGAACCCATCCCAGATCTTTACAGACTCGACGGAGTTAATGAGCGCAACGGAAAAATGTGAACAATTATCTGCTTGTGTAAACGGATAACGCGGGAAAGCAAACGACTCGTTCACTCATTCCGACATGTACGGCTGCCTACACTCGGCCGAGCGCCAAACCAGCCGTGAAACTTCACCTGATATTGCGCTAGTGTGATATCCCCGCAGATACCAGGCGTTTTTGTGTCAAAGAACGCCCCCCATCACTTCTGTACAGCTGCTTTCAGCCACGCCGGAGGGTCGCCAACTGATTGCCTCTGTTTTCAAAGGGGAAAACCTTGCACGCCGCGTGATGTGTTTTCCGGACTCATTGAAAACAATGGGCGAGGCGTTCTGAGGGAACTTCTAATGATAGGACTGCGATGCGATACGGGAAAAATAAATAAAAATGTCTCATGTATACAACCGTTCATATTTGCGCGGGATTTTCTTGGTCTTCTAGGACCCTTACACTTTATCCATGGCCGGCAGTGCCAGGTGGTCAAAAACAACCAAATTTCCATTTATTCATTAAAAATGGTAAAAGTGCACCGACCGCCCATTTATAAATAACTTCTGGCGAGTCTCCTTTAAAAAAAAAAATCTAATAATTTTTTATTTCATTAAATCATTTTTTTTCTTTATTTATTTTTACACATTATACAACTACACATACAAGAAAAAAACACATTAAAAAACACATTAAAAAACACATTAAAAAACACAGCAAAGTAAAACAAACAAACACTATGTCCCAAAATTGCGAACTAATAAATTCTCGGCATCCATTAGTTTCTTCTCCCCTGCCTCCTGAGCTCTACGCTGCAGCAAACGTAATATGACTCTTGCTTCAGTAGATGGCAGCACTGTGCAGCCCAACCTGATTTTTTTCCAGCACCCTTGACGTCCTTGTTACTATGACAACACACTGACCTCCTTGAATGGGGGCAGGCTATTGAAATCCACGCATGCCTACTATTTCCCTAGCGTCCTTCCCCCCTCGGCGCATGCGCACCTTAAACCAGCAGCGGGCATGCGCAGTAGGCAAGGCAAAAAAAAAAAAACTACCTGCGTGCGTACTAGCGCTTCCAGAAGTGTCTCCATTTAGTCAGTTTCCATGGCGATACAGCAAGTATTAGGGCCCTACCCTGTTACCATGGTGATCCGACGACACGCCTCTTCAGGTCCATAGTGACCGTATGGTTAACACCTCCCTCTCTCCCGCCCGTTTCCATGGCGATCAAATCGACACCGCCCCCTGTGAGTCTCCCGGTCTGTCTCCGCCAGAGGGCGCCCGTTCCCCGGACAAGCGACGGCGCCATTCCGGTGAGTGAGATACCGCCAGATGGCGGCTTAGGCTTGCTGCTCCCTGCCAGGCGCGGCCCGGGGGTTATTCCTATTATTATTATTATCTGCTATTTACCCGACCCCCCCGCACCCCCCACCCTCGGCGGGCAATATACCCTTATACCCACTACCACCGGTGGTAGCGCTCTCCGGCAGGCCGGGGCCTGGGGTATTAACCCCCTCCCGCCGGATCCTTTGTGCCCCTCACCCGAGGACTAGGTGTACCGGGAACCGTCCGTCACCCCCCCGGGCGGGAGGACCGGCCCGACAGGAGGAAGGAGAAGACCCGGAATGTCCAGAGGAGGTGAGGAGAAGATGGAGGCCGGAGCGCGGGAACGGGAGGAGGAGGGGACTGGGGCTTCCCGCCAGCCGGTCGTACCGGCACCCCCCGCTGCAGGCTGTAGTGTATATATGTGGGGGGGAGGGCACTAGAGTGCTAGCTCTGCGGCCCAGCTGCACCTGTCCTGTGGAGACTTGTAGAGTGTCAGCTCTGCGGCTCAGCCTCACAAAGTCTAGGAAAGTCTAGAGAAGGGATCCGACACTTTGTAAGGAACGCCGTAGACGTTGGCGAATGGTTGAGCGCCCGTCCGTGGAGACGGTGGGAATAAAGTTGTCATGTGGTTACACTTTTTTTGCGCATCCGCAGGTTTGTCGTTCTGCGGAAACGCTCCCGTGCGACCGATCGCCTGCCGTCTGCGCGGCCGGTCAGATGCTGATCGCTCCTACTGGACGCTGACGCCGCGCCAAACTGACTCCTATCTGGGGTGAGGGGTTAGTAATATTTAAAAAAAAATGCGTTTTGGCTTTTTTTTAAATTTACGGTTGGCGCCTGTTGGCGGAAGCGTCCGGCGGGGTGCGTGGAGGTTGTAACAAAGTTGTCGTCATGGTTACACTCTGTGGATAATATATTGGGAACTTGTTAATCACGGACGGTTTTAGCGATACGCGCGATCGTCGCTGTAGGGGACCGGTTTCTGTCTGACCGTGTTTGTGGCGCGGAGGATACGGCCGGTTATTTGGTTACACCCCTACCGGCCGGTAGAGATGTGAACGATGCTTCGCTATCCCCGTGGTAACCGACCCGCTGACTCTTAAGGCTTCTCTCACACGGGCGGAAAGCGCCACGAGCGCACAACGACCCGCGGACAACCCCCGTACGCTATCCTGACGTGTATATGTGTGTATTGCCCATGTTTCCCTATGTAGTCTCCATTTAGTTGCGTCGCATGAACTTGCGACTGTTGTGCGATGCGCTTTCAATATTCGCAAGTCCTATTGACTTTCTCGCGGTAGCCATGTTTTTGTGAGAGTAAGCAGCGCTGAAGCTCAGAAATCGCAGGAACAGGTTTTTTTTGCAGCAGCCACGATATCGCAATCGGCCGTGGTAAACTACCCTTAGAGGCGCGGTTAAGTCTACATGAGATTGGGGCAAAAATTGCGTGCGTGACGCGCAGTAAGCGCCCGCCCATGTGAGAGGCCTCGTATGCGGATATCCCAGATATAATACCGTTTGTTATGAAATGCAGCTTTGATTTTTATTTTTTTTTTAGTTTTTTTTTTTTTTACCCAGAAAACGTGGCGTTGGCGGCCGTGCCCGTAACAAGTTGTCCTCCTGTCACACGCTCGCACTTTATAAATATGTTACAATGTCGCCAAAGACTTGTCCAGTTGTGTTCTGTACGCAGGATGGAAGCGCTGTGTCTGCCCTATTTGTGCCAACCTCTTGCCAGATGACCCTCTGACTGTACTAGTAACCTGGTTATCACCCTACCGGGCACTAGTTAGCTGGCACGCACCCCACTAGTCTGGGTGTAGATTTAATGCGATTAGTTAAAAGGTGTGTGTACATTTTTTTTTCCGTTGGCGAATGATTGATTGAGCGCCTGTTGGCGGAAACGTCCGTGTTCAGTGGCATCGTGCAGGTTGTAACAGTTGTCGTCATGGTTACACTCTAGATGATACATTGTAACACTGAGACAGATTTGTTGTGTCTGATGGTTTCCTGTAGTTGGGATCGTTGTTGTACGGAGCCGCTCTACGTCCATGAGTGGTTTCATAGAGCGCTGACCGTAGCGCCGGTTATACGGTTATCCCCTCTACTGGCTGGCACCGCACCGTTAGTGTGGCCGGCTCTTATATGTTGACCCTCGCTACGTTTGCACATAGATTTACTGCTTCTTGTTAAGAGATACGATACACGTTTTTCAGTTGGTGAAGGATTGAGCGCCCGCCGGTGAAACCGTGGCATGCAGGTTATTATAACAAGGTTGTGCTCGTACGTCACACGGTTACACTTTATAGACCATGTTATACTGTTGCTAATCTTGGATGGTTTCCCGCACGCAGGATCGTCCTTGACTGGTTTCGTGGTGCGCTGACTTTATGGCTGGTTATGCGGTTATAACCCGTAGTGGTCGCTAGTTAGACGGTTGGCGCCCCATGATCAGTGCGCAAACTAACCCGCTGACTCTAAGGCCTGGTTTGTGCGACTGAAAACCGCTTACCCCCGCAGTGTTACACCGCCAAGGTCCTTGTGTGTGTACATGCAGTTATACAATTTGTCTGGGGCACGATGGTCAGTGGTCGCGGCTACATAGATGATACATTGTAATGTTGGGAAAGATTCGTTAGTTGCGCCCAGTTGTTTCCCGTACACGGCATCGTCGCTGTGACACCCTTTGTATGATTGGTTTCATGGCCATCTTTTGAGAAATCGTCCCCTGACTATACAGCAAGTTATACGGCTATCTGCTCCACTCGCCCCTCAGTGGACACCCCACCATCGGTGTGCAGACTGACCCCCTGACTCCTCCATGGTGGCCCCTCGCCAGCGCTGTAGATGTAATACTTTCTGTTAAGAGATGCCGTTGGTGAATGATTGGGCGACCGCCGGCGTAGATGTCAGTGGTGGTCGGGCAGGTTATTGGCACAGGGTTGACCCCGTACATTATATGGTCACACGTAAACGGTGTTATAAGGTCGCAGAGGATTTGTTAATTGTGTCCGGTACGTTGGGTCATCGCTGTATGGAAATGCTGGCTGACTGGCTTCATGGTGACCATTTGACAAATCAACCGTATGAATAGCCGAACAGTCAGCAGCTCTCACCCCGGCTGACCCCCGCCACCGGTGTGCAGCCTGACCCTCCGGACATGGTTAATACTTTTTGTTAGGAGGTGCAATATAATTTCCCTTCTTTCCACTTGGCAATTGATTGGGTGACCGGCGGATATGTCTCAGTGTATTGGTGGCTATGCATTATAAACTATACATTATCCGTAATGTTGTGACAGACTTGTCAGGCGCGTCCGAGTGTTTGATGTATGCGGGATCATCGCCGTATGGCAACGCTCTACATCGGCAGTTGAACTCTTGTAACTGATGGCAGATCTCCGGCTGGTTATCACCTACTGGCCGCTAGTTACATGGCTGATACCCGTCAGTATTCATACCAGCTGGTCTTCTTTTCTCTATCAGATGGCACTTGGCTCCTGATAACATAGCCCATGTGCCCCTGTCTGCCTGTAGGTGTGTCAGTGTGTCGCCATTGTTTCTTCCTCACCTGAGCGCCGGCTTGTCTGATGTGTGGGCAGCATTAACCCTTGTGCACACAGTCGTACCGCTATACAAGGGTCCATAGCATTATATGTAGCGCCAGTCTACTGCCACGCTTCATAGGAGTCCGTGACGTCACCACCAAGCATTCGCGTTGGCTGCAGTAATTGCGTAACGAGTCCTAGTGATGTCACTGAGAAGGGATTCTGCAGTGTGAATTGTGATGTTGCATGGCACCAACTTTGGCCATGCTTAGCCCTTGAGTGTAACATTTCGGTTTCTTCAGGCCCTTCTCACATCTGCGCTCCGCCTCAAGTGTCATTTCTATTGTCTGACTCCCTCCTTGGGCTACAATGGGATCCTTCCAATATGCGGACTGAAGCTTTCCTTGAAGTAGCGCTGTATGCTCTATTTGTCTCCAGAGGCTCTGAGCCGCCTCTTATGTTATACTCCAGCTATAGCCGTGCAGCGGTTGTGATGTCCCAGTTGGCTAGTACCATTAGAGCCTGTTGACTCGTGCGCTGAGGGGTTCTGTTATGGGAGCGGGACGCCGGCCCCCACTGACCGAACACATCCGTCTTCTGATAGAAGTGAGCGGACCTCATTGATAATTGGGTTCTGTTTGGTTTCTGGCCGGTGGTTTACGAGTGGCATTTAGTGACGGTAGTTCAGAACGGACCCTCCGATGCGGATATGTGAAGACCCCTACAGCTTAGGGTTATATTACTAACTGACTCTCTTGTATTCGTTAACCCCTTAAGGACCCAGCCCTTTTTCTTTGCCCCCCCCCTCCCCCTCCCCCCCCCCCGTAACTTCTTCATTAACCCATCGACGTCGCTGTATGAGGGCTTGTTTTTTGCAGGATGAGTTGTTTTTTCAGTGGTGCTGTTTAGTGTATTATATAATGAACTGATGGAAAAAAAATGTAATTCCGCCATATTTTGGTGCATCTTGTTTCTACGGCGCACAAACTGCAACCAGAATGATAACTTTACTCTGTGGGTCAGTACGATTACTATGATGCCAAACTTGTATAGTTTGTCTTTCTTTTTGCTGTACTACTTGTATTTTTGTTTTTTTTCGAAGACTTAATTTCATTTATATTTTCTGCCGCCATCTTCTGCGCGCAATAACTTTATTTTTCTATCGACATAGTTGTGCGGGGCTCATTTTTTGCGAGACGTCCTGTAGTTAACATCGGTACCATTTCAGAATACATATGACTTTTTGATTGCTTTTCATTGCATTTTTTTCTGGGAGAGAGGGTGACCAAAATGATGCATTTCGGGCTTTTTTTTCCGGACGATGTTCAGCATGCTGGGTAAATAACACGTTACTTTGATAGATTCGACTCTTACCAACGTGGCAATACCAAATATGTAGTTTTGTTTGATTTAGGTTCTTTTATTATAGATATGGCAAAAAAGGGTGATTTAAACTTTTATTACACCTTTGTTTTTTTTTTTTTGAAGTAAAACTTTATTTAAAACTTTAAAACTGGCTCGTCTACCATAGTGATGGTGTGCGTTTCCTATGAAGACATTCTGCTGCTTTTCTTAGGCCTGGGCTCACACAAGCAGGTCGGATTCCCGGTATGAGCCTGGCCGATGTGCCTGCATACGCAATTGTATTGCGCATGACTGAGGAGGCATGCAAACGGTCATGCACAGTACAGGGGGTTTTTTTGTTTGCATTTCCTGCGCTGTCGCTAAGAAACGGCGCATGTACCTGCAGCCCATACTCAATCATCAACGGAGGCTGTTTGCGCAGAATCTGATGTAAAATAAAGCATATTGCGACTTTTCTTCCCGCGGAATACTCAATTCCTACCCGCCAGTGTGAAGGAAAATTCAAAAATGCATGCCTTTCAATGCCCGCGGTTTACTGCAGATCGTTGGTGCGGAAACTGCAAATCAAATCCAGTCCCGTGAGACCGGCCTTAGACAGTTTTGGTAAATAAGGCCCAGAGTTGTAAAACTATCATTGTTGCCCATTGTAACCAAAGTGCATTAGGTGCAGCTTTTTATGTGGATTCACAGCATATTTCACCTTTTCAATCAAAGGGGTGAAGCCGGCTGCGGATCAGGGTCAAAATCCACACCAACAGATGAGGATTTTCAAGCTGCACCAAATCCACTATGTGTAATTACACCTGTCTGCCATTCCTCTGTTACTCCTCCTGGAGATGTGTAAATAGGCACCAGGGTGTTACTCCTCCATTTATCTAATGCCTGTGTCACATCAATGTATTTGCGCAGTTTTGTGCACTAACTTTGCACACACGGTACGCAGTCAATAAAGCCCATCGATTTCAATGGATTTGTTCACATAAGAGTGTTCTGCGGAAATATCATTTGCGCAAAAAAAAAAAAGCGTCGTGTTCTATTAACCTAACCAGTTAAGCACGAAAATAGCACATATTAAACTAAATAGCTTAATTGTCCATTTCAATCAATGGAGGCGTGGCTATGTGTTTTTTCTCGGGTGGGGGGTTCAGGATTGAGCTTGGACCCCACTTATGCCCAAATAATAAAATACCCGGGCCTGTCAGTGGGATGCACCGATTATCTAATGAGTATGAGTTCCTCCTGACTCTTCCCCCCCCCCCCCCCCCCCGTGGCTATTATTGACGGAGATGAGGATCAGGCAGACTGGCTCCAGCTTGTCCCATCCTTTTGTTCTCGTGTAGCTGTTGTCAAAGGTGTAGGACTGTGGCTATACACCCCATTTACACACAGATGATCGCTCAAATGACAGTTTGAGTGACAGTCTAGAGCGATCGTCTTTGCATAGTCTATAGTAGCTAAGAATCTACTTAAGAGCTATGCAGGCAGAGCGGGACAAGGCCACTATAGCTCCGCAAACAATGCAGCTGTTTTGCATAAGCAAACAGCTCTATTGTGCTCCGCGATTACAGCTTGCGTCCCGCTGTGAACCACCAATCTGGTGAATAGATGCCCATTTATTTTGTCAGCCGCTCAAATTGGCAATACAAATTCAGGGTCACCAGTCGCTAGATAAAAGATCTTTAATTCGACTATTGTGACGCAGCCAAATTCATTACCGATGATGGTTATTGGTTGGTTGAAACGATCATACGTTAATAAACTTTACTGACGAATGACCATTCCGGTACTTAACGTCTGTTTTCGTTTGCTTCGGTCTGTGTATTGGCACACTAGACTACCCGTTTTGTATCCATTCAGAACACATGAATGCTCGTCCTAGTGTGTATGAGTGGCAGGGATGGGGCGAGCGACACCTACGGTCGCCTTATGTCTGGGTGCGAGGGAAAGGATAAAGGGCCCAGGAGCCAATTTGATGACTCAAGTGGTCAGGATTTCCATTGAGATAGGGAGTAAATATCCCAAGACGTTGAGTGCCGGCCCCATCTGGGCATCACTGGGCTGTTTCCACTGCACATTGAGCTGTTGCTATCACTGAAGTTAGGGTGACCACTCTTTAGGTTGGGGGTATATTGTTGCTAGGAATGGTACATGGAATTCACTGGCAGCATGTGCCTAAATGTGATCCTCTTGGTAAATAAAGGAAGCCCAGCCTGCGCTCGGTGACTGACCGGGGATACCTCATTACTTTGTCACCCAGCACTAATGTAAGGGTGAAGCCTTTACATCCGGAGAACTGCTTGACCCTCGCTTTGCAAGCTGAAGTCTTAAAGCAGAAAAGCGAAAGCCTAGTAGGCCAGGTCTGTTCTGTAAGTCATTATAAAGTCCCACGTGGTGATAAATGTCCGTAATGCCATCTCGGGGAATACTGGGATCGTTGGAAGCTGGATCACGGCTCCAGTAACTGTCCCTCTGATCTTCACGGTCAATTAGCCCCAATGTGCACCTTGCAGGTAGGTTATTCCCAAGACACGAGGCATTGTAGACACAATTACATGTTTATATGCTTTATAGTTCTGGTTTGACAACCTTTCCCTCTGTGTAATCCGGGTTTACAGTTCAGACGCTCCATAAAGCCAGCCTTGGGGCCATGTATACCGTCCTGATGGGTGTGTTACTAACATGGTACATGACTGTTTCTCTTCTTCCTTGGGACCGGTTGGTTCTCTGCTGCTAAACCCAAGTATCTAGTGCATTGTGCATCCCTCTAGCCTGTAAACACATAGGAGCCGTGTCCACACTTATGTCTGCGCAGTTCTCTTCATTTGGGATGGCATGCCATACCTCACTGGAGGTTCTTCTGTTGATTGTACATTGGCTAGTAAGGATGACCAAAACACATTGCTGTACTTGCAGGTATATTGGTTTGAAACTAAGCAAAATTGATTCTTCATATTTTTTCCATAGGGGTTGCGGTAATTTGATTTAGAATGGTTTTCCAATGTTATCCAGAGTTTAGGGTCACCCAGCTGAAATTCCCTGCATGGCCACTGCCCATATTGGCTTTAAAATTCTTTACAAGCTAGTCTAAACGGGGGAAAAGTTACGCAAAATATAAAGCCAAGTCTTTTTACGAGCAAGGTTACCTTTTTAAAAGCCTTTTTTTTTATTTTTTTTATGGCGCTCGCTTTAAGATGAGAACTCAGAAATATAGAACTTTAGAACTCAGTAGGTGTTATCTATCTGCAATATGGCAGAAGTGCCAGGAACACTGAATAGTTAAAGGGGTCTTCTCACAAAAGAAGCTTACCCTGTTTCCACAAGTTTAGAGATAAATCTTTCCTTGTGACCTTTCCCACTTCCTGTGATTGCTGGGGTCATAGTGAAAAGACACTAAGGGCCCTTTTACATGGCCGACAGTCTTTTACATGACTTCACGAGCGCTAACATCACCGCTAAGGTCGTCGGCGCTCCTGCAGAGGGTTTGCACAGAGAGCCCCCCCACTGGATCATGGGCTTCTCACTCAGCGCCTCACCTCCTGCGGGGAGCGTTTACACGGAACAACAAGCCAGCGAACCAACAAGGTTTTTTAAGCTGACTGAAAAGTCAGCCGAAACGACTGCGAACAACAAGGTGCGGAAGTTAATGCCTTCCAATAGGCGACTATTACAGCGGATCGTCTGTGCAGGTGCCGATCGCAGATTCAAATCTGTTCCTGTGCAGACAGCCTAACGAAGCAGTTTCCTCTTGTATTATATGTATAAAAAAAGGACAGAAAAGGGAAAAATATTACAAAATCACTGAAAAAAAGTTTGGCCATATTTACTTACCAAAGTACTAGTATGACATAGATGGGAAGGCAAATTCACCCCCTCCTATTTGATGCAGCCCAAATGCTATGTGGAGGAGCTGAACCGCACCCCAAAAGTAATCCACATTGGCACAGACACCCCGGCTCCCCAGTAACCAAAGCCACACCGTATATTACAAAAGATGCTGATGAAAACAAAATGCAGACCGCGAGAGCGCCACGCGGAGGAGCATTGCAGAAGTGCAAAACACTGATAAGTACCCGCTCACTGCTGTATTACTAGAGGGCAGCGGCTGACCACCACAAGACCTGCACACAGATAAACCATACAAGAGGCAGGCCGACGGCTACTTGTGGTGCACCATAGAGGCCTGCTGCCTATTAGTAACGCCAGTGGACTGCCCTGTACCTCAAAGGTGACCCCCAGACTCCCCCAGCATAGAAAGCCACACTGCTTAATACAAATCTATTGATAAATGCTCACCAATACAAGGTATTGGGTAATATTTTGGCCAAAATACAGAGGCTCACAAGCCGCCCTCATTTGGGCTGTCTGCATCTAATGGGAGGGGGTGCATTTGCCTTCCCATTTATGTCCTCCTAGTACTATGGTTAGTAAATACGGCCATACCTGTATTATATGTATAGGAGTCATCAGAGCAGCTAACCTCATGAGCTCCGAGAGAGAATATATATCCTGTTTCCCAAAAAATAAACCCTGCCATGATTTTTCAGCATTTTTGAGGATAGCTTTAATATATAAGCCTAACTCCAAAAATGAGCCTTTAGGCCCAATGTCCACAGGCAGATTTGATTTGCAAAACCCACGTGGGTCATCCGCAGTTCAAGCCGCCCTTAGAGAAGCATGGGGCATCTGCGCTTCATTTACCTCCTGCGGATTGGATGTTAAAGGGGTTGTCTCGTGAAAGCAAGTGGCGTTATACACTTCTGTATGGCCATATTAATGCACTTTGTAATATACATCGTGCATTAAATATGAGCCATACAGAAGTTATTCACTTACCTGTTCCGTTGCTAGCGTCCCCGTCTCCATGGTGCCGTCTAATTTCAGCGTCTAATCTCCCGATTAGACGCGCTTGCGCAGAAGGGTCTTCTGGCTTCTGTTCGGTCCGGCACGAGCGGCGTTCTGGCTCCGCCCCCTTCTACGCGTCATCGCATAGCTCCGCCCCCGTCACATGTGCCGATTCCAGCCTCCTGATTGGCTGGAATCGGCACATGTGACGGGGCGGAGTTATGCGATGACGCGTGCAAGGGGGCGGAGCCAGAATGCCGCTCGTGCAGGACCGAAGAGATGGGAGAAGACCCTTCTGCGCAAGCGCAGACGCTGAAATTAGACGGAGCCATGGTGACGGGGACGCCAGCGCAGGGAAGGTAAGTGAATAACTTCTGTATGGCTCATATTTAATGCACGATGTATATTACAAAGTGCATTAATATGGCCATACAGAAGTGCATAACCCCACTTGCTTTCACGAGACAACCCCTTTAAGTTATTTGCGGATGCCACGCGCGGAAAGTAAATCGCAGCATGCTGCATTTTACCGCAAATGTGGCTCCATTCATCTCTATGGCAGCTTAGGATCTGCACTGCGTCCGCTGATACGTTTTCATATTCTATGCGTATTTGAAGGTGAAAATAAATTACGGACGAGAGGAAAGGCTGTGGGAGGTGGCATTGTGGATTTTTTTTTTCTGCACGAATGATCCGCAGTGCATCTGCGTGGGAAAAACCGCAATCCGTGGTCTTCCACAAGCAATAAAAAATCCTTTTAGCGACAATTCGCAGTGAATCCTCTGCGGATATCTGCATGAAAAATCGGTGCATGCCGTGGACATGAGGTAAGAGGCCCTCCTGCACACAATGGGGTGTGATCCGGCATGCGGGATCCCGCAGCAGAATCCGACACTGCGCCAGGCCGGTGGCCCCGCTCACCTGTCCGGACTCTTCTTTATCTGTACTGCGAGAGCATCAGCCGGCGTGCCTGTGCAGTACAGATAATGCTGGAAAGATGCAGATCCCACGACCCTTCTGCACTGCTCCCTGCGGGACGGACTGCTTCTATGGACTTCAATGGAAGCCGCCGGTGCGGAAAACTGCGCAGAATGGAGCATGCTGCGAATTTTCTGCCACGAGCGGATATTTCCACCTGTGTGCAGGAAGCAGCGGGTCTCCACAGGAACCTATAGGCAGTATTTGCTGCGGAATCCGGGGGCAGCCACGGCTTCCGGATTGCACACATCAAATCCGCCCGTGTGCAGGAGCCCTTAGTTAATTAAAAAAAAAAGGCAATTATATTAGTGTCCAGGCAGCTATACATGTAAAATATTGAATATTTTGGTGCATAAATTATTATAAGACCATGTCTTATTTTCAGAGAAACAAGGTGTGTGTGTATGTATGTGTGTGTGTGTATATATATATAAATAAATAAAAATCTCTCTATATACTTTCCTAAATTCTTAAATTCAACAAATTCTGCATTGCATTAATTATTTCATAGTTGTAATTGTATTTATTTTTTAATAAGCCATTGTTGGTACTTTTTTACCGACTTGTCTCCACCAATTCGGACTCTTATTCCATGACTCGGACTCCACAGCCCTGCTCTGGAGAAGTAGTAACTTTGGTAAGACTTGATGAAGGATGGATAATCGTTTTGGGTTGTTTCTCAGGATTTGGCCCATATTTCCAGTGTAAGGTAATACTAGAGCGTACAAAGACATTTTAGACAATTGCAGGTTTCAGATGTATGTCTGTTTGGAGGCGGCCCGTTCCTGTTACCGCTGTGGCCCCTACAAGCAGGTCCATGAACAGATGAGTTTAGTTTTGTACTGTGGAATGTGAGTGACAAAGCCTTATCGATTCCCTATTGCAAGGGTCCTTGTAGACGAGCCGATTCTTGTTTGAGCGACTGACGTCCCCGTTGGCTCTCGTGCCGCCTGTTTGTACCGGCAGATACATCGTTGGCTCATTCAAACGAGAAACTGTTCAGGGTTTCACATTAGCTGCATAAGTGAATGGGAGCGACTGAAGGAGCGCTGGTTAACCCGAATGATTAGTAAATGACTTTTTTTGCCTGCATGAAGTGAATGACGTTTGTGGTTCAGTCGTTGACTTGCGTTTAGACCGACTGATATCCGTCCTGTGTGAAAGCACAAGAGCAATGAGAATTGTTGGGCTCTTCGGGCTCCTGTCCACGGGCGATCTTGCATTGCATTACTCGTGCCGTTAATCCGTCCGTGAGTAATGCAATGCACGCTTTTCATAGTGTTGCTATGGAAAATGCAGCCCCCTGTACACGAGCGGAGAATCGCAGCATGCTGCGATTTGAGTCCCGCGAGTGAAGAATCGCAATCTGTCAGATAGGTTCACCGCAGGGAACTGTCAGTTCTCTCCCCTGCTCCCCGGTGGTGGAATATCGCTAGCAATATTCTGCTTCGCCCGTGAACAGGGGGCCTTAAGCACCTGACTGTTGTCCCGTGTAAAGGACCCTAAAATGCAGGTCTGTTTAGAAGTAACCCCAGGAAGTGTTTTACTAAGCCTTGCTTGTTGATGAGCCCTGCTTGGAAGGATTAGTGGCAAAAGAAGACCCGGCTGCCAAAGGACATGACAGCAGATACTGACTGAGCTGATACTGGCATGGATATCACACAACTGTCCCTGAGCAGAGAATCATTGTGATTTCCCCGCTTGCGGCCGGCCATTCACAGCATGCTGCGATTCTCCGCGGTCAGCCTATCTGTCAGGTAGGCTGGCTGGCGGAGATTCGTCTGCCGGCTCCTGCTGCGGAGATCCGCTGTGGGATACCGCAACACCCGTGGACAGGGGGCCTGAAGGGCTAACAACAAGCCCTAATTTTACTTCCTGTAGCAGATGTAAATCCAGTAATATGAAATGAGAAGTCCCAGAGAGCGGGCAGATAATTCTGACTTATTGATCTAGTTGTAGACCTGTGACGTCCTTATACAATATAGACAGTAGTATATTGGGAGACGTGTCTTCTGACAAGTACATTGTGCTCCACTTACTAGGAATCAGCCTATCATACAGCCCTTTCCACTAGAACTGTCTTAAGGAGTTCCAAAGTGGCTTTGCTTGTTTTGGAGCAGCGTTGGCATTGCTCCATGCTTGCTGGTTACATTAGTTCACACAAGCATATTTGCGCATAATATGCAGTGAATGGAACCGATTGATTTCAATGGGTTCGTTCACATGAGCGTATTTTATCATACACTGCGATCGCGTGAAAAAATACATGGCATGTCCTATATTGATACGTATTCCCCACTGTAGCAGCGCATTGAAATCAATGGGTGTGGTAAATACATGGGAATTCTGCATATTTAAATTAACTTGATTTTGTGCATTTTTTTGCATATGCAAATTTGCATTGTTTTTGCGCACACAAAAGCACGCCAGAGTGGGCAAAATACGCAGGCATAAGCAAGTTTCCTAAATGTGCAGCATATACACCCAAAATGCGCCATGTGAATGAGCACTTACTCCAAACACACATCAGTCTCTTGGCCCTCAGATTCTCTGTGTATTCTTGGAGTTCACCGGATGGTGTTATACATGCTGCTGTTACCATCCTTCTCCATATATCCTTCACATTACTGATGGCTTAGCTTTCACACCCCATCATTCAGCTATATGTTGTGTGATTCTGGCAATGCTAAGATTACATTTCTCTTCCATGTTTTATGCTTTAGATGTTACTTTTTGAGGCTACATTGTAACTAGCCAGTTAAAGGGAACCTGTCAGCTGAAACATAGTGTCCAATCTGCAGGCATGAGGTTATAGAGGAGGCGGAGCTGAGAAGACTGATACTTAGTTTATGGGGAAAGATTCAGTAGAACTTGTGTGTTCTTCATTTATATCTCTGCACATTCTGAGCTGAATAGTCCAGTGGGCGGAGCCATCAGTGATTGACAGCTACCCCTGTATGTACAGTCACACACAGCTGTCAATCACTGATGGCTCCGCCCACTGGACTACTCAGCTCAGAATATGCAGAGATATAAATGAATATAATACAAGTTATACTGAATCTTTCCCTATAAAACTAGATATCAATCCGTTCAGCCCCTCCTGTATAACCTGATGCCTGCATTGGATGACGTATATTTAAGGTGTGTGATGGCTTGTGAGCTTTCTTTTATAGCTGGCAGTTAATTCTTTTCATTTGTTATCCAATAATGAGAAATGAGTTTGCTTTGTACTCTTGTTTATGGCCATTTGATATTGGCTATATGATGAACTCTTCCTGGCCGTTGTCCTCCTTGTACCCTTGTGTGAGTTATATATCGGATCAGGACCCGTTCAGATGGACATATGCGAGTGGCACCTGAGATTCTTGAACACGACTTGCATTGAACAGGAATGTACATCTGTGTTCTGTCCGAGCGGCGGGTCAGTGGACATTGTATGTCCTGCTCTAAACAGTGATATAGACAAGGATAGGACATGCTGCTTCTTTTCACGTGGACTCATGCAAAAAAAAAAATTCCTCCCATTATGCCTGAGGAAGAACCCTAAGTAGCTTGGAAAGCTCGCTATAACATCATGTATTTTTGTTAGCCATTAAAAAGTATCATATCCACAAGATTACTTGGTTTCTCTTATGGAGAACAATCACATTTCACGTGAAAAGGCACTGATGTGCATAGCCTCAGGGGCTATAACTGGTCCGTGTGCTGTCTGTGAAATGCGTGAATGGGATATCTGCCCATCTGAATGGACCACTAGAGGTGCGTCTTCAATTGCTGTTGGCTGAACAAACTTTAAGCCAACAGCTATTCTTCCTGCCCCCCTCACACAGAAGTACAAGCCAAGTGTGTGTTTTCTGTGGGTAGAGGGAAACCTGCTGCTGCCGAACACCTCTGTTGGCCGCTTATCTTCCCTGAGAACAAAGGATTGGGCATGTGGAAATCCAACTGCCTGATCCTTCTGTCCTCTGTCATTGAAAGGGCTGCTACCATCTTACAGCTTTCTCGTATTCCCTGTATCCATGCCCTAGGCTGATCTCGCAAAGCCCACTTTTTACGGTGATTAATAGTGGTATATCGCCTCTATTGATTTTAGTGGGGCTTTGCAGACTAGCGCTCGAATGCTGGAGCAGTGTGCTCTATTTTTGTGCGTTTTAGCTTTTTCTTAACGCATCTCATCACCCATCACAATGAGGGGGTCTGTTAAAAAACACTGTATCATGCGTTCGTAAATACTTTGTGAGATCACAATAAGGCTGCCTGTCCATGGGCGGGTTTAAATTGCGTTCCCTGCGGCCCACGGGGAACGCAGTGAACGCTATCCATAGCATTCGCAGCCCCACTATCCGCAGCCCCACTGTCCACGACTGGAGAATCATTGCGATTCTCCGCTCGTGGCTAGCAAATTGCAGCATGCTGTGATTCTTCGCGGTCAGCCTATCTGCAGGTAGGCTCACCGCACAGATCTGTCTGCCACCCCCTGCTCCCGGGCGGAGATCTGCCATGAGATACTGCAATGCCCGTGGACAGGCAGCCTAAGGCCCCCTGCACACAGGCAGAAATTCTGTGGTGGGATTTCCGCCCCTGGACGCCTGCATAGGGTAGGATTGCATTGCAAAACACAATCCTAGGCAGACGGCAGCGATTTGTCCGCATGAAAACAAATCCCAGCAGTTTCTATTTCTCTCCCGGCGCTCTGCTCTGCGCATGCGCCGGCTGGCCGGCACATCAAAGAGCTGGAGCCGTGGGAGAGGTGAGCGCTGGACTGGTCCCCGCAGGGGCGCCGGTCGGGTCCTGCTGCGAGAATTCTTGCAGCGGGATCCGACTCTTCCATCTGCAGGCGATCTAAGACACTGCAGTTTTGGTCGTGGCGTTTTGTGAATGCCTGTGTGAGAGCGGCATAATGGGTTTAAAAACATTTGCATTTGGCCATAGAAAGATAAACTTGTTTACTTCCAGCGGATGGAAATGTGATGACCACACAGATGCATGGATTGCTACACGTGTGTATCTGTTATCACATGACCTGGACCAATCTTACTGTTAAATGACTTGTATGAATTTTAGGTTTTTTTCCATGTTGGAAAATGGCACATCTTATCATTAAATAAGCCAACTTACCCGGAGTCTCTTGAAGGTTTGGAGTTTGGAGATGTTAATAATGCAAATCGTAATTCTATCCTTTGATGCTGTGGGTGGACTGCTTCACCTCCGTAGAGGAATGGGCTGAATTACACAGTATGGAGAATGGCCACAATCTGTAAAATGGTCTATACACCTAAAGCCAGAGTCGCCCTTACTGTCTATTTCAACGGACTATCTTTTCACTATTCTTTTCAGTGAAATATCCTCTTTTTTAATGAGTTATTCTTGGATTAAACTGCGCTTTTCAGCCATCTGTGGCTTGTGATGTTTTGTATTCACGTGTTGCTGTTCATATTGTTTTTTTTGGCTTCAAATGTCCTATAAAACCACCGGAGAAGCTGTGGGTGCGATCAGGTAAACCTTCTGGTTTCTGTTCATTTTTCCTTTTATATGCCAAAACAATAAAGTACATTGCCAGTCAAAAATTGGGAATGAACGTATTTTCCTGCCTTTTTTTTAAACATTTGAGTGTTTGGTTTTTTTTTAAATTTGATGACATTTGAAATTTTGAATGTTTTGTAAAGGATGATTGTTTTTAGTCCGCCTGCACATGAACAGGTTGGATCCCCGCATGCGTAAGCCCGCAGAGCAATCCTGTGTCCGGCCGGCATCCGCTCTCCTGTCATTTCGTTTCTTCACCTGTCCTGCGGATGTTCGCGGCGAGCTGCCGTAGGACGTGTGCGGTTAAAATGTTTCTTTAAATCCCTGCTTTTCTGGCGTCATTGCCTAGCGATGGTGCAGAATCTGCGACCTTTCTGTAATGTCAGTGGAAGCTGTCGGTGCGGATCATGCACACACTTCCTCGTGTGCAGGAAGAAGCGCTTTTGTTTTCAGTTTTTAATGGCTTTGGTTTTTTTTTTTGGTTTTTTTTTTATTAAAATGATCGCAAAAAGCATTTGCAACTCAACACAAGCAGGAAGAGGAACCGTAATACTTAAGGACTAATGCCCACGGATGGATTTATGCCACATTCCCTGCAGTGGAATAACGCAGCTATTGGGCTCAATAGAACCTAATAGCTCAGCCCTTACATGCGGGATTCTGCCACGGATTTACGCCACGGGGAAAAAAAGCCGCGGCATGTTGTATTTTACTGCATTTTTCCGCGACGGTAGGTCTCCATTAATATAGTATTAATGGAGAGCGCAGTAAAAAGCGTGTGTTTCCGTGATGGCCAGTGGGGACTTTTTTTTTCCGTTTATGCCCGCATGATTCCTGTGGCGTAAAACTGCGGGTGTTTCCTACTCTGTCCGTGGGCATGAGCCCTTAATCTCTGGCGGGGAGAGCTTGGCGCGGCCGGCCCTTAGACTCAAGAGTTAAGCTCCAAAGCGCAATAGCATTTCTGAAACCTCCATGAGTGGAATGGGCATGTTGGCCACGGTGTCCTGCTGCCAGGGGCTCGGGCCGTGTGAACCTGGTGACTGGTTTCCTGTTTTGGCTGCTGCTCAGATGGAACAGCTATTGAAAAAAAACACAAAACGTTTCGGCGCGGGACAACCCCTTTAACTTTTGCCATTTGGGCTTATCGAACTAATGACAGCTGATGCCTACTTTGTACGATGACTGCCGTTCAATACAACGGATGTCGGGGAAAGGGTTGTTTGTTTGTTTTTGCTTTTTGTTTTTTTTTTAATTTTGGTGTGACCTTTTGTGGTCTTTTTTTCCCCATAGACCAGTATACTAATAGGTTGGAGGAATTGCGTGGCAAGTCCCATCAGTGGCCCAATAGTACTAAATTATTTGGATTGGGTATCCCAGATGAGATTTCTACTTCTATTTGTGACCAGTGATGAGACTTGGTTACGGTTTGTGGCTCAGATCTCGATATTTACATGAGTCCGTCTATTTTTTTTTTTCCCCATGTTAAATCTCATCCATCACTCACATCTTCACATTTTCAAAGGTTTCTGGATACATTCAGTTTCACTACAGATCATCAGATTTCCTTCTTTTCTCTCCTACCGTATATGTATTAATGCCTTTAGGATCTGTTTACAAAGGGCTCCCTTATTTTAGCTTTCAATGACTGTTCTTTGTAGAAAAGGGCCTTTTTTAAATAATATTTTTGATTCTAATTACAAACAAAGTTAATGGGAATTTCTTTACCGTCCTCTTATGTCTAACTTCCGTCCTCTTAGGCCGCGTTCACAGCAGACACTTTTTGCCGCCATTAGTTTGGTGTTCCGAACGCCACTCTAAACGTGGTACAACACTACCATAGATTTAAATGGGGCCTCGTTAAAAATCCTGTGTTTTGTTTTTTTTTGTTTGTTTTTTTTGAGCGCAGTCTATGATGAGGTGCGGTAAAAAAATGCTGTCAAACGCTGTGACATGCGTTAAACGGGGCTCGAAATCATGGTAAAAATGCTGTGATTTTTGAATGCAAGTGTGAGAGTGGCCTTAGCCGGGCTCACATGAATGGATTGGAAGACCACGGATGTGAGCAGTTTCCCGCAAGGATGTACACTATGCGCAGCGTATTGTCCGCGTGGAAGAATTATCTTTTTCCCCTTCAGTTGCGAACGTTTCCACCGCTCATAGGCCACGTTAATCACATGAGCGATGGAGCACTCACATGCATTGACGGGTGCTGTCCGTGTGGAAGCCATGCTAACATAGAGCATGCTGCGATTTTCCTTTTGCTCGCAAAATCCGCACCTATGAGTGTGAATGAAAATAGAAATACATGCCTTTCAATGCCCGTGTTACCGTGGATTTTCCGCACGGATGGCGATTGCAGATTCCACAATTTAAAATCGGTTTGTGTGAAACTCCCTTAGTCATGTTAAGAATAACTAAATCTAGAAGGGAAGTGTAGTCTAGAAGGGCTATTAACTTGGAAGGGATTTAATGAATAAAATACAAGTTTCCCCATAAACCATGTGCAATGCGCTGAGCGCCTCCTGCTCTGTAACATGCCTGTGGTTTGGGCTGCGTGTTCCAGCTGACAGCTTGCCTATAACAAGACCCCTCAGTGTAAGTGCATTTAAGCATCCATGACGTTAAACTAGTGTTTGTGCTCAGATATCTGACGGCTTTCCTTCATATATGTAAATGGCGTCTTTCAAAACTTCTGCTGGTTGACCTTGGAAACAGATTGGTTTATCTCCGGTGTTGGACATGTGACCTGCCGAGGGTGTTGGCAGTGTACATCCGAGCATATGTGGGAAAGCAGCAAATACAGCTCTACTTGTCCATCCTTGGCCCTGACGATACTGATGCAGCCCCGTGGCTGTCCCCGTCTGATAGCGGAAGTCATGTGATCACTGCCTGCCAATCAGAGGCTGCAGTAGTGTTAGAGTTTGGAGCTCCTGGCATCCAGGATGTGAGCGCTGGTGAGGACACTGCAGCCTCTGATTGGCAGGGAGGCTGTGATGGGCTCTGTGCATAGTACATTGGAGACTGGAGGACTGTGGAACCCCTTCGTTCATGTGTATATAACTAAAGTTCACACCCCCTTCTTAAAGGAATCGCATACACCATTCCTTGGCAAGTACCGATAACACTGGTCTATACATGAAGGAGAGAGAACTTTTTTTTTTTTTTTTCCTCTTCTCGCCTACAATTTGAAGGTGCTAATTCCAAATATGAAGTCGGAAATGATGCATTGGGCCAATTTTTTTATTTTTTTTTACAATGAGAAATGTTTGTTCTACATTAAGTTTAAACTGAGGACTTACCAAACTGGTGAAGAACACATAATAACGGTCTAGTACAGAGAGATCAGCTGAAGACCTTTCCTCTGACCTTTTGTCCACAGTCAGATCTTCTACACGTTCTGCATACTTTGTGCTGCCTAAGGTTTGCCCCAGTCTCCCAATTTAACCCCAAAATATGCTTTGTAAACATTTGGAACAGATTCCAATATATTAGCCCTTTGCGTGTCGTACAACAACCGCATGTATGACAGAAGATATCTGCAGTGTTCTTGCGTTTTCCGAATTGCTAACATCTTCGTTAAAACTAGATAAGTCTCTTGCATCAAATGGTTGAACTGTAGTATCTGCTAAAGGTGCCTCATACCAGCATGTCAGATGGTATGTTGGTGTCGGTACAACGATCATACATATGGGATCTAGCCTAATCAATCACATGTTAATTGAGTAAGCTGGAGTGTCACACCGCAGTTACTTCTGCTTTATTCTTGGCAGCATGGATGATCTTTCTTGCAGACGCTCAGTGCAGTTTAATGTATTCTTGTCTCTTTCACAAGAATAACTACTTATTGAGTTGTTTACTGTCTATTGAAGACATTATACTGCATTAGGATGAATGGAGAATACCTCCTCTATTCATATGCTGGAATCATGAAAGCATTCAGCAGTATTTCACTTCTAGCTCTGTGGTTATTTCATCTCGTTTCAGAGGATCAATCATGGATATCTCTTAGATTGTCTTCAGAGTTCAACTCCTTTTATTTCATATGTCCATCATGTAGATATGTCATAGGGGTTCAGTAAGCTTATCAAAAAACAATATAGCTTCAATTTCTGGGAAAACTGGACCTGGCTGGAGTAAGAAAAGACATCGGGAGAATGGCGCCTTGGGAATAAAACCATGTATTTAACTTCAGAAGTCTAGGAAGTACTCACCTGGTGTGGAGGGGTGGCTGCTGGAAATTAGGCAACACTTCCTAAATAGACCCGACCTCCTAAGACAGTGCAAGAAGATGATGTGCCGGTACTTACTGAGAAGAAGTTGGGGGGGCTGATGATGGAAAGGAACCTCCCTCCGATGGTACATCAAATGGCAGAAACAAAATGATTTAGAAGTGGATAGGTTTAATAAGTAGAAAGCAAATAAGACCTCTAATACAATACAACGCGTTTCGATGTGGATGTTACACCTTTTCCAAGCCTGTCAGACATAACTTTAGTGCAGAGTATACCATGGATTCTGAACCACTAATTACAAAAAAAAGGGGGAGGAGAGGTTAGCAAGGAAACGTTAACATGTGGGGGGGCTGAGCAGAAGCTGAACGGACCCCATTGTAGTCAATAGGATCCATTCGACCAGGGGATTCCCCTTTCTTGCTCCTCGCAATGAGCTGGTGACAAGAACCCCTGACGCAGATATGTGACCACCCTAAACTAATGTGAGGCTTAGAATTCACCACCTAAATCTACAAAGATTAAATATTATGTGGGCTGCAAATTTGATGCAGACCAGTGAAGTCCCCTTGAAATCTGCTATATATTAAGGAATTGCTGTGTATGCAGTTCCCTTATGTAAAGAAAAACGGGTGTTTTTAGCTTGTTTAGCACAAAAAAAAAAGTGTTGTATTTTTGTTCAGCAACTCGATCGACAGACTTGAGTTTTTTTCTGGTTGTGTTTAGTGGTAGTCACATTATAGTTATCTGTAATTTTCCCTTTTCGCTGCAGTAAAAGCCCTTGTTTCTCCCCCCAAATCCCTGCAGTTGATGACAGGATGTACATAGCTGGTATTGGAGATGTCTCGTTAATGTGGAAAGAAGTTATTCCGATTACAATAGAATGTGTCCATGCCTGGCTATATTATTCTTTTAGAAGATCTAGGACTTGAGCATGTATTTTTCATAAGAGCCTTTGACACCCTAGTAAAGGGGGGTGGGGCGACGTTTGGCGCAGTTTGGTTCCGACGGGCAGGAGAACGGCCCCGCTGTTGTGAATGAGCCCTTATAACGTTACTCTTTCATTTCCAACCTAAACACAGAGTGACGGCTTCCTTCATTTCAGCACAAAACCGTTGAATTATTGACCTGTTTTTTTTCTTGATCCACTACTAAAGTTTTCCGGATAATTACTCCATGTCTGCGGCAGATGGTGAGGAGCTGACTCGGGCTCTTTCATAACGAGCTGTTAAATTATGGCTTGTCTACAGCATAGCCCAATAATTACTGCCTGAATTCCAGATATTGTGCTGTAAATATACAGGAGTGATAGGTGGAGCGGTAAGCCACCTCTAACCTGGCTGTGTTACCTCTTGTGCGGGATCTTCCCCATGACATCTTTATTATGTTACACTGAGAACTGCTGTCTAAATGACTGAACAGACAAGTAGTCCTTCCCTCACAATACCCTTACACTGCCTACAAGACAAGTGGACAGGAGTCATTTTCTCCCATATAACAAAAAAAAGGAAATGTGATTCCTGTGGTTGTTCTCTTCTGTGTAGCCTTTATTATCCATCTTGTTTCGCTGTTTCTGAGTTGTCTCGGTCTCTTACAGATGCAGGATGACCACTAATGGTCACGGGGTGCTCCACACATCTCCTTTTTATGCAAGCCAGCAATATATAAAGGTACTCAGGACTGTGAAGAGAGATGTTGCAATGGTCGTTAGGATATGGACCTTCTTGTGACTTTTTAAAAGGGATTTTTCTATAAACGCCCCTTTAATAAAAAAAAAAATCTCTGCTCTGAAAAATCCATTAATTTCACTTAGAAATCTTGCTGTGTTCTCAGGATCAGCACTTATCTGTCTAAAGCAGTAAAAGTCCAGATTGTGTGTTCTTCGTCCTGCTGCTCTCCCTGGATGGATTCCTCGGTCCCGTCTGTAGAGTTTGCCCCACTGGTTTCCTTATCCAGGCGGCAGAGATAATCGGTGCGCTCCCGAGATGGTGCGCTCCTTCCATAGACTTTTAGACGAGCTTCACTGACATCAGTGGAGCCCATAAAATATAATGAGACTGAGTAGACACAGGGACCTGTCCTTTCTTCCCCACAATGTGCTCTTATGGCGCATGCCTGACCGCGTCATTAGACCTTTGTGTGTTCCATTATCAGTGGAGCCCATGACAGGGAATGAGGCTGAGCATGTGCAGTAAGCCTTTGCTTCTCTGAGATGTGCCCTGACTGCACATGCTCCGCCTCATGTATCGTATGGACTCCACTATTGTCAATAGAGCTCATAGACGTTTCTGGAAGGAGCCGAGCGTCTTGGGTACCCAAACCTATGCTAAGGTTGGGAGAGCGCCACTCAGGTGAGGAAAAAAGGGTGACCAACTGCAAAGATTCGACCAAGGAGGACAGCGAGACGAAGATTGCACAAACTGCCATAGTTTAGGCATATGGCGTGCAGATAATTGCGGATCTCAAAAACAGTGCAGGATTTGAAAAATGAGCAGATTTGTTAGTGTTTTAGGTCCGATATTTTTAAGGGCATTTATGTGTGCAGGAAAACCTCTTTTAATGTCTTTTAGCTCAAATCGCTGCCAGCGAATACTTGAATCTTGAGAGACTTGAAATTTCGAAAGGGGTATAAGATGGCAAACAGTTTTCGCAGTTACGGTACAATATAGTAAAACTGCAGCACCACTGTTATCTGTCTTGTGACATGGCACAGCTAGCAGTGAAGGGCTTCATGGCACTCCACCAAGTGCTTTGCCTCTTCATTGATATGGAAATCTTGAGGCTAGAAAAGTTGCACGGTCCTTGGTAATTGCTTCTAGTATTTGTTGGGTGTCCCAGCTTCATAGCCCCTCACCAGCTCATTCATGTAGCGCCGCACTTCAGATAAATGGGTTTCTCTGCTCGTTTCCAAATGTAGCGCTGTAGGTACTAATGCAGCAGAAGTAGCGAGGAGGGGGAATTGATGGAATGGACGGGGTAGGCCATGATCCATCCACTGAGATGAGCTTCATCTAGTCAGGTACCTGACACACAGAACTCTATAGTTCGCTAGGGCATCCTACCAGTGACTAATGGGGCAGTACTTGACATGATCTTCACATTCCTACCAATTTCCGATCCCTATTTTCAGACAATATATATTGTCTTTATATTCTTTGAATACGGGGATTGGACATTGGTAAAAATGAATAAAATTCGACTTAAAATAAAAATGTTTGTGTCAGGGTGTGTTAATGTGTTCTGAAAGAGTTTCTAACTTGGGGCCCATTCACGTCCCCGTAAAGGGTTCTGTTGCTGATTTTCTCTGGACAGCCGTATGGAAACCAAATGGACACAATTACAGTTGGCAAGGTCTATTTGGTTCCGTTATAAGACGGATCTGTTTAGCCAGGGGTTGCTGGAAAGAGCAAGAAAACTGAAACCCCTATCGCTGATGCGAATGAGCCCCATGTCTGTACCCTTAAATGGTAGCTTGGAAAATTTACAGCGCGTCCTGCCCAAAAAAAAAAACCCAAGTCCTTGGTATGGCTATGTAAGCAAAAGGGGGTAAAAAAAAGCGATGGCTTTCAGAATATGAAGATACAGTGACTTGTGTCGGGAGAAAGAAAACGGCATTTCATTGGACTGAAAAGTCTTCAGCCGTGAGCTGATAAAAGAGAGCACTTGCCTGTTTGTTATGGGTGTGAACTACATGTAGATGGCCACTTTCTGGCATTGTCCTCTGCAGTGTATTCAGACGGCTGGAATAAGTGACATCATGCTGGGCTTGTACAATGGCCGCACGTGACTCCCACCATGTGTTGCTGTCATGAGGCTTTCTAGTGATCCTTCTTGTCTTTTGGGTTCTGCTATTATACGGCCGGCCGTACACGGGGCAATATGACATAACTGACTTGCTTGCTCAGAGCTTTTACTATTGGGGATTTATTCTGGAAAGAGATGTAAACAAGAAGGTATTTCTCACAAGAAGTAGAACGTTCTTCTGGTTAACCTTGATTTGTTTTGTTCTTGTGTGATAATGTAATAAATGATAGTCTTGGCAGTAGTCTGAATGATGCGTTCTGATTAATGGCGCAGTTACCCTTCAGTCAGAATGCATCACGTTAGCAATGTGTACTGAGTGGCCACTTTATTAGAGATTTACATCTGGTAGCACATTGGGCCTCCTTTGGCAGAGATCCCACTAGGTGGCGAACATTGGCCCCTGCGGACAGAAGAACTTATTGCAGGTGATGCAAATTGGATGGAGGTACTGAGATGCGCTCAACGGTTGACAGGAAGGGTGCGTGGATTCCTGTAGCTTGTACCAAATTCTGACCCTCCTATCGGCATGGTGCAAGAGAAATCTGGTTGCATCTCACCCGGTGGTGTTTTTGCACCCTTTCCCCCTGGAGTCTCGCTTGTCTATATTAAACCGCAGCAGCCCTGGTTTTGTTGTTCGTCATTCTCGCCCTTCCATGCTAAGGAATGGTGCCTTGTGCGTTAAGACGTGTTGGAGCTCCAGAATTGTATTCGGCTGCTGTTTGCTTGACTGTGAACCGCCTGTCATCGGCTAAAGTCTTGACGCCTCCTTACCGCTCCAGCCATTGGAATGTCGCCACATATGCTGCCCGGTGCTGTAGGTTTGCCTTCCAATGATGCTTCTTGAGGGGTATATTGGGCTGTCAGCCGTCGACCCGAAACATGTTGTAATAAGGATATGTTATCTAGAATGTTGAAACGCCCCAAGATTCACGAATGAGCTAATTCCTTTGGCCTCGGTAACGTTATCTGGTTTTATTTGCCATTATTCACTAATAATCGGAAAGAAGACTATGTAATGTGAAGCGAATCCTGCTTCATCTCGTTACTCAGGCAGCTTGTAACTTTTTTATTGAGCAAGTGAGATTATACACTTGGGCAAAAATAGCAGCTTATGTAATAATTGCCTCAGCATTAACTAGTTCCTGGTTTATGATTGCACTGAACATCTGCACGTTCTTACGGGGTTTTGCCTGCACTTCGGTGTGTTGTATGTGTAGCGCTGCGGCGAGCAGTCTGTGTACAATCCAGAACAAGGCTGCTTTCACCAGCGCTGTTAACACTAGAATTGGTGTAGGCAAATGGTAGGGCTCGTTAGTCTTTTCTGTTAAGGCCCATTTAGACACAACGATTATCTCTCAAAATTCACTCAAGCCGTCTTTTGAGCGATAATCGCTGTGTGTAACTGCACTGGCATGGTGCAGTTTTCGTAATCCCGTCGCTCATCGTTGTCTTTCAGCATGCTGAAGGACGACGATGAGCCTTATCAGGGATTCAAAGGGGGATACAGCTGATAATATTGTTTCAGCTGTATACCTCTCCCTGATAACAGGCTGGGTATGAAGAACAGAGCGGTCCAGCTGTCTTCTCCATACCCGGCACAGAGTGCTCAGCTGTATAACAGCTGGGCGCTCCGTGCAGATAACAGCTGGATGCCGAAGGCATGCGTGGACACCCCACTTGTCTTCTGCATCCTCCTCTCTGAGAGCTCGGCTGTATAACAGCCCGGCACTCGGAACAGGGAACAGCTGGATGCAGAACTTCTGCATCCTCCGCTGGCAGCGCAAGGTGATCGCTCCTCTCGCTCTGTGAATGACACAACGATTATCGCTCAAAAGTCGCAACATCTTTTGAGTGTTAATCGTTGGGTCTAAATAGGCCGCTGGTGGCCGCCGCTGGTGGCCTCTGCTGGTGGCCTCTGCTGGTGGCCTCTGCTGGTGGCCTCTGCTGGTGGCCTCTGCTGGTGGCCTCTGCTGGTGGCCTCTGCTGGTGGCCTCTGCTGGTGGCCTCTGCTGGTGGCCTCTGTTTAAGGAACAGAGAAACAGAATTAAATGTTTTGCTTTTGTTCCTGTTGATTTCAATGGATTTCCATTTTTTTTTTCTTTTTAAAAAAAGGAAATTTTTCTGTTTAATTTCTATTTAATTCTGTTGGGTATCATTTCAATTTTTCCAATGGCACAAGTAGCACAGCTGACTGGGTGTAAATTTTTTTTTTCTTCAAAAATGTAAAACCTAGTGTAATGCGGAAATTTTTTTAATTTTTTTTTTCCTGTAAAAACATTTTAAATGCCTTGGTCAGCAATGACTGCAGCATCTGCAGGGTTAAATTGTGAAGAGGAGTTATTAGATTAGCAAGTCCTCATTTAACTCCTTCTTTGAGAAGAAAACTCATATATGACAGCCAAAGCAAATAAAGCAATCAGGTAAAGGGGATCGGCTTGGGTTGGGGGTGGCCATGTCCTCTGACTCCCATCCGGATATGGTGGTGGCTGTAGTCCCTGCTCATGATGCCAGGTTTCTTTTGGCCACATCCAGGCACCCTGTAACAGGTTACAGCCAATCTTTGGCACAGCATCCGCAGTACTTGTAAAATCCACAGTACAGATAGTTCCCTACATGCCAGCAGGTCCATCCCAGGAAGCTGTTCGTATGTCCGAACAAATGCTTGCATGGAGGGAGATCGCGGTTGGATCTCTCTCCATACAACGTCGGGTGCCAGCTGTTTCTTACAGCCTGCAATGTCTCCGATAAGCCGTGCCACTCATCGGAGCTGTTAACTCTTTAAATACCACTGTTGACAGGTGCTTTACACCTGTCGGTCTCAATACACAGACAGGCTGAGACTCCTTTTAGGGCTGACAATCCTGTAGTTTCCAGGTGCCGAACCCTATATCAGTGGAGTGGGAATAGATAAAGCTCTTCACACTCTATTCCTACTCAACTCTATCTGTATGCCCTCTAACAGGAGGTACAGGACCCTGGGTCACCTTCCCTTCCAGAAGTTTCTAGCACCTTTCAACTCAACCCCTCCTTAGCCAATCGGGCTCATGTACAATTAAGTGACTAACCAAAAGCAAGAGATCTTCTCAGTTGCTTAGGCCACACAGAGATAAAGACATATGATGACTGTCTCCCTGACATATCAATATTATCCAGTAGTGCCTATATTGGGCACTACACAAATATGTTCTGATGGGGGGAGGTGGGCATCACATAAGTATAAATTCATGTCACCCCTCCCCTGGGACAAGGAGAGATATAGGAGAATGCCAGGTCTTCTCTGCTGCCACTAAAATCACAGCTGTAAATGTAGTATTCCCGACTCCACTCTGGGTGTGAAGCGACCCCGCACAGTAACAGGCGGAGGGGAATAGGGGAGTCCCTTTTTTGAGATCCGCAGGGTTCTGGGTGGAGAGACCCTGACCGATGAGCAAGTTATCCCTGTCCTTGTAGTTGTGGTACAACCCCTTTTAAATGTGGGCTTCTAATTCATCTTTTCGGCTTGAAAAATGCATTAAAACAAATTTCTATCTAACTGCATTGATTAGTTCTAATATAGGAAACTCCTTGTAAAAATATCAGGCAGCGAGAAGGAAGTTGTGAGAATGGAATGAAACTCTGTGGGATTGTACTATTAAAAAGTGACTGATTACAATATAGGAGCGAAGGGAGGCTCTAGCACTTTGTTCTACCGCCTCTAGCTTGGATACAGGATGTGGTACAGGTGGGCATGGAGGTTCTAGTACCCTGTTGTACCACCTCTAGCTTGGATACAAGATGTGATACAGGCAAGTATGGAGGCTATAGTACCCTGTTGTACCACCTCTAGCTTGGATACAAGATGTGATACAGCTGGGCATGGAGGCTCTAGTACCCTGTTGTACCACCTCCAGCTTGGATACAAGATGTGATATAGGTGGGCATGGAGGCTGTAGTACCCTTTTTTACCGCCTCTAGCTTGCGTGCCAGATGTGATACGGGCGGGCATGGAGGCTCTAGTACCCTGTTGTACCGCCTCTAGCTTGGATGTCAGATGTGATATGGGTGGGCATTGAGGCATACAGATTCTGTATGGTGTCCTGCAGTGTATTGGTTCAGATTTGTTGTAACTGTAGATCTTGCGAACTCATAGGCTCTCGAAGTTGGCATCGCAGATGGTCCCATGTGTTTTCTATTGTGATAAGCAGGATGTCTTCAACGTATTGCTGAGCTGTCATTGTCCCTCATTAAAGGAGATGTCCCGCGCCGAAACGGGTTTTTTTTTTTTCAACCCCCCCCCCCCCGTTCGGCGCGAGACAACCCCGATGCAGGGAAGTAAAGGAAGCTTACCGGAGCGCTTACCTTAATCCCCGCGCTCCGGTGACTTCAATACTTACCGCTGAAGATGGCCGCCGGGATCCTCTGTCTTCGTGGACCGCAGCTCTTCTGTGCGGTCCACTGCCGATTCCAGCCTCCTGATTGGCTGGAATCGGCACGTGACGGGGCGGAGCTACACGGAGCCGCTCTCTGGCACGAGCGGCTCCATAGAAGACTACAGAAGACCCGGACTGCGCAAGCGCGGCTAATTTGGCCATCGGAGGCCGAAAATTAGTCGGCACCATGGAGACGAGGACGCTAGCAACGGAGCAGGTAAGTATAAAACTTTTTATAACTTCTGTATGGCTCATAATTAATGCACAATGTATATTACAAAGTGCATTATTATGGCCATACAGAAGTGTATAGACCCACTTGCTGCCTCGGGACAACCCCTTTAACAGCACTAAGGGGTGACTGACTGTCATGTGCGATGTTTCCCCAGACCATCACACCATCGGGGGCAGTGTGCCGCTCCACAGCAAAGGCAGGATTGAGGCGCTCACCATGACACAAACATGACCGGTCGTGCCCAAACTAAATCCGATTTGTTGCAGTACATGTAATGGGCGCCGTGAAACCAAACGCCTTTTAGCCAAGTGCCTGGAAACCTTTCCGACGGACACGGGCCGGTAACGATGGTGCCCACCCGTCTCTGTATGCCGGACAATGAAATGGAGCTGATTGTGCTAGTTGGCCGATTCCCTCTACTGATGGTTTATTAAAGGCATCCTGAGCCCGGTTGTCTTGTGTATGTGCCCTCACGCATCCACCCATCCCAGTCTGCTCAGAACGGCCCGGTGGGTGCAGTTCATCGTTACGACTATCCAGTTTCTGTGTTTTTACTGCTTTTGCCATGTCCTTTCTAGTGTGTTTATTACATGGTTTATGTGCAGCTTTATCCCAGCTTCTGTATTTACTAAGCTTACAGTTTTCGGGCCTTCTAATGTGTTCTCTGCCCCCACGCGTGGCCATCCCCTAGGTGACCCGTGGAGCGGTGTAGTGTGAGCGGGGTTGACTCGTCTGCTCCTTTCTGGTCCTGCAGTGTTTTATGTGCCGGGGTTTGTTTTTGATTTGAATTATTTTTTTGCTCTTCCGTCTGCCAGGTATGGAACGCTTCCAGGTTTCTTATAGGAAAATTATTCTTGGAGCTGCGATGTGAGGATGTTTGAGGAGGAAAGTCTCTCCGGTTATCTCTTTATTCAGTTAATGGAGTGGAGCCGAATAAATTGTTCAGTCTCGTGTTTGGCAAGTTTTCTCGCTCAGACAATGAGGTTTAAAGGGGTTGTCCCGAGGCAGCAAGTGGGTCTGTGCACTTCTGCATGGCCATAATAATGCACTTTGTAATGTACATTGTGCATTAATTATGAGCCATGCAGAAGTTATAAAAAGTTTTATACTTACCTGTTCCGTTGCTGGCGTCCTCGTCTCCATGGTGCCGACTAATTTTCGCCCTCCGATGGCCAAATTAGCCGCGCTTGCGCAGTCCGGGTCTTCTGCAGTCTTCTATGGGGCTCCGTGTAGCTCCGTGTAGCTCCGCCCCGTCACGTGCCGATTCCAGCCAATCAGGAGGCTGGAATCGGCAATGGACCGCACAGAAGAGCTGCGGTCCACGGAGGAAGAGGCCATCTTCAGCGGTGAGTAGAGAAGTCACCGGAGCGCGGGGATTCAGGTAAGCGCTCCGGTGAGCTTTCTTTACCTCCCTGCATCGGGGTTGTCTCGCGCCGAACGGGGGGGGGGTTGAAAAAAAAAAAAACCCGTTTCGGCGCGGGACAACCCCTTTAAGTGTCTCGGCTTCTGATTTCTTACTGATTGATGCTCGAATTAAAATTTTCTAATCAAACTGCAAGGCTTTTTTTTCTTAATTTGTTAATTAAAATTATCTTATGTGGGAAGCCGAGTCATCATCGCGTCGGGCTGCAATACGAGCGGGAACTTATAGATATCGTGCCAACAATGCAAATCGATCCCGACAGGACGAGGCAAAGGCTTGTCCCCAATGGGCTTGTTGTTGACACTGGATTTGTAATGAAGGAGCAGATCTTTCAATCCCAAATAATAGACTTGGGTTCACTTGGTGCCAAAATCAAAACTAATGGCCCAAACACGTGTGTATTTTCTGTTTGTGTTCGGGCCTTTTTTAATAACTGACACGTGGACGGCATCAAAATCTGTAATGAGACTTGGAGGTTTTGGTATAAAATTTGCAGCGCCGAATGAAGCTGTGGAATATAGAAGAATGCCGCCCATGTGAAAAACCCGTAATAGGTGTGAGGAAAGTTCTGTGTAATATGCCAGCGCAATACCACACACAGAGCATGCTGCATTTTGGGACCAGAAATCCATATTAAACCTTAGAATGTTGGTGTTTTTTTTTTTTTTGTTTTTTTTAAAGATATTTGCCCCCATTTATGTAAAAGTGCATGTCTATTACCGAATTTGGTGTATTTTTTATCGTCCCAGCTGTTCTATACCTGCAATGCATTCACATACCATCATTTAAAATGTTTTTTGACGTGTCAGAGGTTTTGAGTGGTTGGGATTTCTGTTACAGAGATCTACACTGATCACTAAAGGCCCATTTTCACACGATTATCGATTTAAAATACATCTTTTGAGTGATAATCCTTGTGCCGAAATGGGCCCATCTTTCATTTTTCTGCCCAATGACTGTTTGAGAATAGCTGATAAGCAGGACTGCAGGATGTGTTCTGCTGAGGGAGAGCTGATAAGAGCTGATTGCTTTGTCTCAGCTGGCAGCCCCACAGACTCTGCTGTCCAGGGTGCTGAATTCTCCACAGGGAGCTAGAGATTTCATTTTTTTCTCTTAGCAGCCTCTGGCTGAACAATGGAGCTAATTACAGAGCTCATACCTCCTGCTGAGTTCTGCACAAGCTCCCAGAAGCACATTTGCATGCAAATGAAGCTGATAAAGGAATAGTAGCAATTAGTGTCTATTGGTACTTTATGCAAAACGATTGCTGATCTTTCAGTCTTTTGAAAGATTATATGTGAGTGTAAATGCGCTCTTCCACATTTGCATTTTTCTTTCGTGTTCTTTTTCACGCAATATCGCTGCGTTATGTTAACGCAAATGTCACTGAAACTTTCTAATGTTAAAAATGCATTGCTCAAAAATCGCAAAGCACAAACATGAAGGTGCCGATGGTCTCGGCTGAGTGCTGTGTCCCTGTGTTTATGATCAACCCTGCTCTTGGAGAGCTTAGCGGGCGGTGAGCTGATCCACTGTAGGTAGACTTTGTATAAACTTTTTGCAGACCCATATACTGCTTATATGTATTAAAAAGGTTTTTGCTCACCCACTGCCTAGGTGTCTCCTCCTTTGGAAAGATTATACATCGGCCTGGGATCTTTTTCAGACTGCTTCAACCACTACGTCCAGTTGCTCTCCCTTGATCAAACTAATAACTACCACTTGTCCGTGAGTATGTGTGTGGGTGCTTCTCATACTCCACCCCTGACCACATCCTAGTGATGGCATCGCAGGTCCTCCAGCATGAAACGTGCAGAGCATGACAACAGCCGTGTTCTCACGGGGACCTTTGATGTCACCATCATGTAATCAGCCACTGGCACTTGGCTCTGCCCCCTGATCGCGTGACTGTAACATCATCGCAGGTCCTAAAGCATATATATATAACAGAGCCTGCCAGCAGCCGTGTGCTCACAGGACCTGGGAGTATGTCACCATCATGTGATGGGTCACACATGTGGGAGGAGTCCGGGGTCACATGACAGTGACGTCATAACAGATCCTACACCATTATGTAGTTCAGCTGTGTCACACGTGCATCAAGCAGAGATGTGTGTATGCTGTGCCGCGCATTGTACCACCAGAAACACTGGTACTATCACTTCCTAATAATTACTAGTCTGTCTATACCCAGGACTGTGACTGCAGCAAGGGGGCGCCCTCTACATCAAGAGAAAAGAAGGCTTCTACACTGACATAGAAGGGGGTTCTTTTCTGTAAGCGCAGTGAGACTATGGAACTCTCTCCTGCCTGAGGACGTGGTGATGGGGAACTCGATAAGAGTCTAATAGGAGACTGGACACCTTTCTTGAGTGTAATAGTGTAACATGTTATAATTACTTTGCAAGGATCGGTGATCCAGGAATTATTCTGATTGCCAGATTGGATTTCTTTGCCCCTAAAATGAGGAATATATTTGTTGTTTGCCCTCTACACTGTTGGTATAAATGATGGGGCACAGCCTGAAGATGAAAGCTGTGAAGGTTGGCTCTACACACATTACAGGGAACACATGGTGTTTTTTGACTCTTGGTATTTGGATTTGTTTCACTGATTAAAAATATTTATTTAGCGTTAATTATTCTTCATCTGTCAGTGCTGGAATCAGATACTGATTGATGATTGTAGCATGCCAGATCCCTTCAGCATGCCTTGTGCTAGAATGAAGTCTGATGTTCATTTCTGATATTTGCCTGTGAGATCCCAATTGAATCTATGAAATGTAAGTAAAAGACCCAGCAAAGTGTAGAATTATGGCAGAGCCTTCCTGTGGAGCTATAGGCCTGTGATGTTCTCCAGGTATATAACAGATTCATTAGAAAAGGGTTCTCTCTTTTTTTTTTTTTTTTTTTTTTTTTTTTTCTCCCCTTAGCCGCACTTAAGAAGGAAGAAGCCATTGTATACAATGCAGCCTACACAAGAAACCAGTATGGCCCAAAGATTTGTATGGGTATTACAACTGTTAAAACCTGGACAGCGCTGTAATTAATGGTTTTGTGCATGAGAAGGATGAATTTGCATGGACATCACAGGTGGTTCATTGAGACACTTGTACCTTTCTTTTTAGGATAGGCCATGAATATTTCATCGGTGGGGTTCCAACCCCCTGGTGATGAGCTGAATGAAAGGGAGAAATGTAAATATGGTAGTGGCCGTGCCTGGTACTGCAGCTCAGTTACTAAGGGATTAAGCTGTAGTCTGAAGCACAGCCATATGTACAGCAATCTGGTTACACAATGAGGGCTCCTTCACACTAACGAGATTTGTGTGTTGCAAGACACACAAATCTCACACAAATATAAAACCCATTGTTGTAAATGGGTTCACTCACATTAGTCACGTTTTCCTGCATAGCTCCGCATTGCGATGCTATGCAGGAAACAAATCGCAGCATGTTCAGTAAATGATATCGCCCATTGTTATCAATGGAGCCGGCGACAGCAGCACCGGACCCCATTGAAATTAATGGGAGAAGATTGTGAAGGAATCTGCCATAGCGAGGGGAGAGAGTGGGCGGAGCTACATAGTATCTCCTAGAGATCTCCCCATATTTGGGGAGAATGGGGGCGGGGCTAGAGGGGGGTTCTCGGAGTGATACCTCCCTAGCCAAGAGGGGGCAGGGCTAGAGGGATCCGTCTCAAGGAAAAGAAAAGGCTTCTTCCTGGGTTCTTAATTTATGGTTTGTGCACATCTGCGTCGGAACCTTCACTGGTTTGCGCTAGAAATCAGGACAAAATGATGCTGCAAGCAGTGCTGTTTCCTAAAAATGCTGGACTGCTGGCCAGAAATTAAAGGGACTCTATTATATTCAATTGCGGGTGTTCGTTCAGATGTAGGATGGAACTGTTTGGCCAGGGGGTGCAGTTTTTCTGCTCCCCGAATGGAGTGAATAACGGAACTCCCCAACGCTGATGTGAACGAGCCCCAATCTGTACGTTTTCACAATCTACAGCACCGTTCAAAAGGTTTAGGCAGATGTGGAAAAATGCTGCAAAGAAGGCTTTCAAAAATAGAAGCATTATTATATATATATATATATATATATATATATATATATATATATATATATATATATATATATATATATATATATATATATATATATATAATTTTTTTTTTTATTTTCATTTATTTTTTTTATTTTTATTTTTTTGTCGTTATAACAAAATGCAAAGTGAATTGGGCAAAAGAGAAATGTAAATCAAATCAATATTAGCTGTGACACCAGTGCTGTGAGACAACAATAACTGTAAGGCTGGGTTCACACAGGGAGGTTTAGCCGCAGCAGATCCGCCCGCGGCTGCTAATCTCGGGATTAGCCAGCCATGTGGACGAGACTTCTCAGAAACCTCGTCCACACGGGACGGCTAATTCGCTGCGGTAAATCCGGCTGAAACTGTGGCTTCAGAATATGCAGCATGTCCATTCTTTTTTTCATTCCGCTGCGGCCGCGCTCTCCTCTATGGGAGCGCCAGCCGCAACGGAAAAGCAAGCGTCCGGGCTGCTTCAAAGCCACGCGGCGGTTCTCCCGGCGGAAATCTCGCGGTTTTTGCTGCGGCCAAACCGCGAGATTTACGACAGGAATCCGCCCTGTGTGAACCCAACCTAAGCCGGTGGGCCCCAACCACTGGCACTCCACCCTCTGCTTTGGGGTTTGCTGTAGGAGTCCTGAGTTATGTACTAATTTATTTGCAATGGACATTATTACAGACCTATCCCAACCACCCAACTGTGCCACCAGCTTCTCTGGGCACGACACACGTCACATTTGTGCTCTTTTCCAAAAAATAAAATAAAATAACATTTGCATCGTCAAAACCGGAAAGGTGACAGAATGGAATCAAACAAGTCTTTGTCTGTCCCCCCACCTATTTAAGAAAGATCTGTACAGAGACTTAAACCCTAAACTGAGCCTTAATGCAGGTCTAAAAGTGGCCTTGGTGAATGCAGCTTGTAAGGTAACTCGACCCAATGACTGAAAGGCAGTCTTGTGACTGTTGGGTTGCTGCAGCCTCTGATTTGCAATGTAACTGCGTTCACTTACTTTAAGATGCCATGTAGCAGGGTCAAAGTGCCATCTTTAGCCACGTAACATGTGGTGCCCCAAAGTTGTTGTGTGTGTCCAGCCTAAAAGCGTCTTCCATCCGTCTTAACAGTGGAACGTGGCTCCTGAGACCATCACTGAAGGCTGAATGTGGCTCACAGGGTACAAAGGGTTGGTCACCTCTACGCTAAGCCATTTGAGTAAAGGCCCATTTACAATGAAAGATGATCACTCAAAAATGGCTGAAATGGCAGTTTGCATAAACTCTTAAGTAGCTAATCAGCTACTTAAGAGTTAAATGAAGGCGGAGCAGGACACATCTGACAGCTCCAAGAACAGTAGATGCTTTGTATATGCAGCTGCTTTGTTCTCTGAGCTTTCAGATAGTATCCCGCTGAGAACTTGGTTTGCCGCGCTGATAAGTCATTGCTTGCTAAAAATCCGCGATGAACGGAAAGTGCAGGATGGCAGCGTGATTAGACGCAACGGTCATCGCTCAAAAGGCGGCTTTTGAGTGAATTTTGAGCGCTGATCTTTGTCTAAATGGGCCTTCTTTAGTGGAAGAGCTAAGAGTCCTCCGTGTATTGTCTGTAGTAGGAGTCCTACCTGTGGGAATCTGCACATGATCCGCTAAGACATGTGAGCGCCTAGAATTCAGCAGCGGAGACTCTGCTGCTCAGGATGCAGTAGCTGCTAACAATGATGTCTGCGCTGCAGTCGCCGGCCTCATTACTGAGGATGTCTATGTGGCCGTGACCTCAACAGCTTAGCTTTCAAGTTGTCGTTGTTGTTTTTTCTCCTGGACTTTGCAGCTTTTAATTATTCTTAGTATACAGAACATAAACATAAATTTAATGCTAGTTGTTCCGGATTTTAAACCAAACTGT